>NC_051177.1:48459513-48647013 GCF_013339695.2 Rhipicephalus sanguineus
GTTTGTTACAGCGAAAGCTGTTATGAGATCACAACAGCTGGACTTTGGCGCCATATAGTTGTCCGCCGCGGTGTCCGTAACCGCTATCGCGTGGAATAAGAAACAATGAAATGAGAAACAAATTTCTAGGATCGAATGGGATTTTAACCCGGCCCCTCTGCGTGGCAGTCGGCTCTTCCACCACAGTGCAACGGGGTTCTTGTAACCTTTTTCGCAAAAATCCTCTATACAGGCATCATGTCGGGCAAGGATCGTGTTAACGTATGTAAAAATAGCGTGGCAGAAAAGTAAATAACAGTCTGGCGTCACACAATGCGAACTGTGCAACGAGTTGGTCGTTGAATGCTTCCAACCTGTTACAAAGTTTCAGCCATAATTCTTCATCGTCATAGCCGCAGCACCAAAGGGCACATAATGCCTTACAGATGTGTAGCGGGTACCACGACTCTCCGAGTATAGTAGACTCGATAATTCAAACTTGAGGGGACCTCAGAATTTTATTTGAATTATCAGAAGTTTGAATTATCAGAAGTTCTCATAAATATGACTCAGGGCAACACACCAACTAACACTGCAATGTTATTGTTTCTCAGTGCCACAGCAACATCATAGACTGCTCTGTATGATTGCCAGTAAAATTTTTATACATCAGCGATAATACTGGTTTTTGTTATTATACAAGGCATGCACGGGTGTGTAATTAAGGGACGAAATGTGTTGTGTCCAACGACAGTTGCTAGCCCCTTCTAATTCTTAGGACGCTTTCTCGCATGGCATACCGCAGAGAAAGTGACTTTAAGAAATGTTTAGCATGCGATAGGTCAAGGCCAGACTGTACAGTTTTTTTTTTTCATCGGTCAGCAGGAGATTATTGGCGCGCAAGGTTCGGCTGGTTTGGCCGTTTGTAGTCAGACTTTATTTGCGCCTGTTAGTAAGAGAAAAATGTGAATGTTCAGCTAGAAGCAACAAAGGCAGCAGATATTTCCATACATGGACAAGCAAAAAGTTTGAATTAACCAAATTTGTGCAGTGAGGCAGTTTGAATTAAGCAGCTTTAAAATATATGAAAACATAGTGGGCCAACCAAAAATTTAAGATTTGTTTGAATTAACCGAAAGTTTGAATTATCGCGAGTCTACTGTATGACGAAAAATGGCATAGTGGGAACTTCGCTACTTCAGAAAAATTACAGTGATTTATGGCGTAGTGGGTACCTTGCATGTGTACTTGTATCAGTTGCCCCAAGAGACTCTACAACGGGCTCTACAAAGTCTACTCTTGCAGCTTTCACTGTGACTGTGCTGTGGGTTCCGCGCAGGCCTGGGGAGCTTATTATATCAGAACAGCGGTCTCACAAGGCACCGAGCCTACTAAAAAAATCTTAATTGACTTTTGAGAAAATAAATACTATACTGGTTTGTGCTAGTTCATAGAAATTCATGGTACAGTTACTTCTGCTCCTCTGAAGAATGTGTTTTACCTTGTCCAACTTTCTTAAGAGGAGGGCAAGTAACTACATCACAAATCCAATGTTTTTTATGATTACATAAGCTTAAAATTTTTGGATACAAAAAAAAATTGTTACGAACTGTTCCGGAACACTTTTTTTTTTCGTTCCGGAACAGAAACGGAATGGAACTTTGTGCGGTGGAACAAAACTAAAGCCGAAACGAAAACATTTCGTTCTGACACCCTGGCTTTGCCACAATGTCAAAGTGTGATGGGGTGAAAGTGTGATGGGGTGAAACTAATAAAAAAGTCTGAAGGGGCCACTGACACGGTGCAGTGCGGTGATGTCTTTATGGATAAGCACCGGAAATGTGTGGAGGCGAGATGGCGGCAGGCGGCAAATGCGCCAGTATGATTTATCGTATATTGCCGATTATAAGTCGACCCCCCAACTTGCAACCCCTTAAAGGGGAAAAAAAAAAGATGACTCCGAACACAGCCTCATGTTGCGGCCATAGCTCACCAATAAGTTTTTCATAAGAGGGAGTGATGCAAAGAAACATTTGCCCGTGAAACGTTCCTTACGACTGGAGAGAAGGACGCAGTCACAGTCATTGCCATTGTGTGAGCCACTGCTGCTGCTCGCTGTCGGAACGGGTGCCAGCGGTACTGGGATGCCGCACGTGGAAAACGCCGCGCGGACCATGTCGGTTGGCAGTCCAACCAGGCATCATTGACCCATTGCACCACTTCACTCAAAGAAGCGTGCCTCCTCAACGGCAGGGTATCGTCCAGACTTCGGTCCGCGAAAGGAATGGCGTGTAGCAGTGCACGCGAAGATCTTGGTCCTTTGTTTTCTCCATTTCCTCACGCACTTTTCCAACACATAGAACTTGCGCCCTGCTTCAATGTCACTTTCCGACTCTGCGTAGAGGATCGCTTGCCTTTTGAAAGCAGCGCTGTACTGTTGCCGGCGTAGCGGTGGCATCTTGGCGTCTGTTTGGCAGCGTCGCAAATCGTGCACACCACTGCTCGCAAGCGAAGCGAAATGCAGAAATGGCGAACAGGCGTGAGTGCAAAAAGACGCGAAGACGCTTGTGGGCGCATGTGACTGGTCATGTGGTTTAGTTCCCCGCGAAGTGTTGCCAGCCCACACGGCGCTGCCAGCTTTTCTGGGGAACGCCGATGGTTGTCAACGAATCGTTTCTATTGTATGAAAACAAAACTGCAGGGCGCATCGCAAGATAAATTCCTCTTTATTCATAGAGCATCGTTCGCCCTCAATCAAAGGTTTGAAATGCTGCTTTCGAGACAGTGTTTCCCAAGCAGTTCGCACTAATGCCGCGCAGCGGTGATTTTCAATTAAACGCGCTGTGTAGTTTTGCCTCGCGTGTTTTCACTATAGTTTCGCGATCGTCGTGGCAGATCGCAAAAATGTCCGGCTCCGGAAGCGGTGCGCGCGCGTTGGGAGACAGCTGTTGCCACGACTCCGCTGCCTTTGCGGCTGATGTTATCGATGCGTCGAATAGCAGGAAATCCGAGGATGACGACCTTTCGTCGGACCCCACAGATAAGTCGACCTTACGATTCCGCATATAGGTAGACTCCGATTATAGGTTGACCCCCGAACTTTGGAAGGTCATTTTATGAAAGAAAAAAATGTCGACTTATAATTAATTGGCAATATATACGGTAACTGCCCGGTAGTGCATGTGGCCTAGAGCAGTTGTATGCATGCGTTTAACAGGCGATAATCCAAATGCGCCGCACCGTTGTTCATGCTGCCTTATTGTGCGAGACCACTAAGTGCGCTGCACAGACGCATTGCCTTCACGAACAAAAGCAGCTTGCCATTGCCACACCCCTGTGCAGTCAGGAACGGAGTGGGCACGCCATAACGAACGCTTTCACGGCAAACTTGTGTGTACGATACAGCAAGTGCCACGGCAGTGACAGTGTGACCTTCGTAGGCAACGTGCTGCAGACAGGTGCTGCGGCAGCCTATCAGCTTGAGAAACGCTGGGGTGAAATCGCCACAAGTGTCACGCCACGTGCTTCTCACTGGCTGGCACGAGAAAACCCCCATGTCATCAGTCTTGCTTGTTTTATGTGAAGTTCGCAGAAATGCGCAGAATGAGGGGCGATTGAGCTGAGTGAGATTATTGGTGATGATGATGATATGTGGTGTTTAATGGCGCAAGGGCCAGTTGATGGCCAGAGAGCGCCAATTCATGAGACAAAGGATATGAACAATGGTTGTGGTAAGTAGCTGTATAGAGGCCTTAAAATTCCTCGCACTAAACGCGGGTAAAACATATATATATATATATATATTAAAATCATGAGAGTGACGTGAAATATGTGTAGTGAAAATGAATGACGAGTGGTCGTAAGAATAAAACTATGAAGGTGTGACATCAGCACGAATGCCTCGTCAACGCCCTTGAGTCCAAGGGCCGCGAGGCAAGTGCTATTTTTAATGTATTCACCGCAGCAGCGACCTCTGTTCAGAGGCCGTGCTATGGATCGCCTTGATATATGACATGAAAACTACGTACATCATTTAAAAAAGCAGACAGTGACTGATATGTAAAAAGCGGATCCCTACCGATGAACATTGAAGGATGAAGTGGAAATTGTTGTCAGGAGGGTAATGAAAAGTGCTTTTTTCTGATAGCGTCTAGTTCCTTGCACTGGATCAGGACGTGAAGGACGGTGAGTGGTTGACCACATTTATCACACAAAGGCAGATCGCCACCGGACAGAAGGTATGTGTGTGTACTGTATGTGTGACCAATCCTAAGTCTGCAGAGTGTACCTAACTTCTGTGTGGCGTGACTTCAATAATGGCAGCGAATTACCCAGATGTGGTTTGATAACGTGTAGCTTATTTCGTGTCTGCATATCCCATCTACTCTGCCAAAAGGCCTGGAGCTTTCTTTTGAGGAAGGGTATTAGGTCTAGTGGGGGAATAGCTATGGATGTATTGGGACTGTTTTCGTGAGCGGATGCTGCTAGCTGGTCTGCCAACATGTTGCCTTGAATCTCGCGGTGCCCTGACACACAGCACATTACGACATGTTGTTCGAGTGTGTAGATCGTGCATAAAAGAGTATGCCACAACAAGGACAGGGTTTTTGTGTTTTTTCAGAGTTTTTAAAGCTTTTACCACGCTTAGGGAATCCGTGTATATAACTGCCTTTTGTAGTTTTAATTGTTTAAAGTGTTTAACGGCCGCAAGTATTGCATAAGCTTCTGCCGTGAAGATACTTGAATCAGGGTGCAGAATACCGGAATCGGAAAAGTATGGACCAACGGCTATCACTATTCACTTCAAACCTCATGTTCACCATTCACCCACCACTACAACAGAGTTCGGAAATAATTTATCAGCTTCGAGTGATTTTTTTGGTACAATTTACCGTCCCTTTACACAAGACACACAAGTACAGTGAAACCTCGTTAATACGTACCTGCCGGGAACGCGGCATAACTACGCACTAAACGGTAGTACGCATTAAACACCAAGTACAAATTTGCATCTCCTAGCGTACGCCATCGCCGCCAGCAAATAAATAGAGTGCCACAGCAAATATTGCCTAAAGTACCCACCGCAAAGCCTTTTCTTTCTTTTTGCCAAAGTGGAGAAAAGATCCTGGCACACTCGCACGACCGCCCGATAGCACGCAGTGGTGACGCCGAAGAGCATTTCGAAACTATTGCAGGGTCCGGGATACGCGGTCAACGCAGTGACCGACATAGCGACAGAACGGACAGTGTCTGCTTTCCGCGGTATATGTGCATGCGTCTAACCGCGATTTGCTACTAAACGAAAACTGACACAGTTCCAGTGAAACGCGGTACGGCTGCGTGGAGCCGATCGTCTCCCGACTAGTTGCGTGCAGCGCGTCGCCTACTCGGCTCACGCCGTCACTACTGGGCCACTTGCTGTGCCGCACGCGCGCATTTATCGTGGGAATGTTGTTCGTACCCACTTCGCTCCAGATCGTGCACAGATGCGGCGAGTAGCTTGTTCGGTTAACGCAGCGATGCGCACTCCGCAATGCTCTAGCGGCCCTGGCAGCGGACGGAGGTGCGTTGGGTGGTCGCCTAATAAAAGCGTGCAGTATGGTTACAACCGCGCTACGCTTGCTGTATCGTACACGTGCGTTTAGTGTGATAGCGTTAATGCAGCGAGGTTTCTCGGCGCCCGCGACCCGCAACGCTAACTACGCAACAGCGATCTGCTTTCGCTTCTACAAAGCGGTGCGCGCCTGATGACGGCTTAGTAGCGTTTGCTGTCGGGCTAGTTGGTACATGGCTGAAGTTCTTCGATCCTGCCCGAGCATTTGCGCCATCAATTCAACTTCAGCCTTGAAGATGGCCGCGCACAACGAAGCGGCAGCGATCGGCGGCCCAGCGCGTTCAGGTTGTCGCCTAATAAAAGCGTGCAGCAGGCTTAAAAAGTAGCGCTGCGCCGCACGCGTGCCCGAGCAGATAGCTGAAGATACTTATTGTGATAAGGTTGTCGGCGATAAGTCATGTCGGCGCGTTCGTCGGTGGCCGCCACCTCGCCTTCGTTCTTTCCCGATGCTTACCCGCAAAGGCGTCGACGCAATCGCGCGGAAGTCGGAATCTGGGATCGACTGGTCTGCGCACTTCTCAAAAAGGCGGAAGACCTTTGGCGGCACATTCTGGCGTCGGGAAGTTGAGCGGCGCAGTAAACTTTTATGGCACAAAAAGTTGTCGCGGTACGCAGGGTACGCACTAACCGGTAGGCACAGGGCGAACCACTACGGCTTATGCGGTCAGCGAATGCATTGAGCTCTATGGGACTCGGTCGGGGATTCGTCGCAACTACGTTTTAACCGTTAGTACGTTTAAAGCGGGTACGTATTAACGAGGTTTGACTGTATTGAACTTTGAGGTGTCTGTAAAGAATTCTGGACAAGTGTATTTGTGCTGTAGTTTGAGGAATTGTGTACGGATTATGAGCAATAGGCGCGTGTTTCCATTAGACAGTGTTCAAAAAGCGGCACACTTGTTTCCTTAGCTAAGCCCCTCACGCGTAGTGAGTAGGGCTGTCTCACCGAAGGACAGTTGTGAAACAGGTCAGAACTGGACAAATCATTAATTGTGGGTTGTGAGGGGTGTTCCTTGCCTGCGTTCCTTTGAGATAATATAAAAACGGCATGTAAGATCGCTGCAGGTGGAGGACTGTGATTGCAGGGAGTGCACTTGGAGTGGCCCATTCGTGTTTTGAAGGGTGGCGCAGAGCAGCCTATTCAAGCTTGGAGGGGTGGAAATGCAACGGGAGAAGCACGCAAGGCTTGAAATTCCACTTATAACAATATTGAGGTGCCATGAAAATATCATTGTTATAACCGATTATTGTTATAAGCGGGTTATGCCGAAAATAACAAAGAAAACGTGACAAACAAGAGCATTTAGTGAGGGGAACATGATAAATGAGAGCACTTAATGAGGGGGAAGTTGCTTACACTTTTCACTTTTTAGCAGGTAGAAAACCGTAAGCAGTCAGCTTCGACTGCTTACTGGCCATCTTACTGACATCTTTTTGCAAAGCGTCCAACTGCTGCGCATGGCGGAGTGGAAGGTTTTTAGCAAACACAAAATCGCGCAGGGAGTCGATCATTTACAACGCTTCCTGATGCGACACAACCTGCATGGGTTCCGGTTCCTCCTCGTCGTCACTGCTGTCGTCTTCCGCGCCGGTGATCGCAGCGACGATCGCCTCGTCGGTGAGGTCCTCATTTGTTGCTACTGCGTCGTCGGCGTGCAAAAACTCCTCAAGTCCCGACGCGTCTCCATCACCACCGTTCACCGATGACCAAAGTTCGGTCATTTCTGCGTCGGCAGGAGCGTCGCGGCCTTCCACTTCCGCCTCACTGGAATCCCCAGCAAAGCCCGCCTTACAGAAGCAATTCGCGATGGTGGAGGAGCCGACTTCTGCCCATGCCGTAAAAATGAACTGCACGGCCATTAGGAGCAAAACCTTGAAGTCCGGCGCAGGTCGGCGTTCACGTATGGAGATGCCCAGGTTCAGCGCCAGCCTGCTCAAAACACGACGCCGATACAGCGCCTTCAAGCAAGCAATCACTCCTGCGTCCATGGGTTGCAAGCCTGCAGTGGTGTTGGGAGGAAGGAAAAAAATCTCCACGTTCGACAGCTTCTGGGCGGTATGATGAGTGGTGCAGTTGTCGAGCACCAGTGCCACTTTCCTGCCTTCGCGCTGCATCCTCTCGTCGAACTCGACCAGCCACTCACGGAAAAGTTCGCGCGTCATCCACGCTTTCTTGTTGTCGCAGTAGCGTTTTGAGTGATTTTTTTTGTTACAATTTACCGTCCCTTTACATATGCAGCCTTTGTTCGATTTGTTAACCTAATTTTTTCCTTAACTATCTTCTTAGTGTAATGATTTGACCCATTTCCCCACATTTCAGCACATCCTTGCAAGTGAAACCAACACAACCACACAAACTGTTTGGCTCAGCTCACCTATCTGAGTATCAGATGGCACCTTCCATATCACTACATTCTGGGAATCGAGGGCCAGCACAAGGCGACGAGAGTCGCTCGTGAAACAACAGCTACGAACAGCGTTCGCCTGTTTTGGGATTGCCTTGACCAGCTCTCCGTCCAGGTCGCCCTTTTTGATACGGTGAATCTGAAAAGCAAAACAGTAGGATTTAGTGTTCGTACAACACATAGAGAGAGTTCCAAGTTTACACAGCTAGTCTCTCTCACTTAATGGGAAACTTTCCAAGTATGCTCCACATTAGACAAAACTCACTTTTACTAAAACAGTCAACAAGCAATGCTGAATGACCTTGTCTCATGCAGACCATAAGCACAATGCATTCAATAAAACTTCCATCAAATTCTCCAACTACTTGAACCCAATCAAGTTCTTCTTTGCGCACATTTACAATGACCTTTGCTGCGTATCTTCCTTACACCTTGTTGAAGGAGTGGCGACAGAAAATTTGTGAATCCATTTTTTGCTCTTAATCAGTGGCTACTGACTCGTTAATAGTAGTGGCAACGAGACTCGTTTGCCCCAGCACGAGACGAATGTTTAATTATATGCTCGTATGTTACGACCAGAGGCAGTTTTGATTTCGAAGAGCACTCTGTAGTCCCGTGACGTAATCGGCCTACTCGTTAACAAATACTATCAGGTGACCGCGAGAGCCAGTGGCGTCACTGGCCAGCTTCTGCCATGTTGTCAGCACTGCGAGTGCTTGTTTCCTCAATCGTCAAACTACGTTGTTTATCTATGCAGCGATGTATGAAAAAGCTGGGAGGAGTGTAAAAATTAGACAGAAAAGCTCGGTTCACTTTATCAATCTCGCCGGTCGCTGGGATTTTGTTCTTGTCATCGTCGTCCAACTGAGGCGACGTTTTCCGTGAGGCTTGAAGCAGCCGCAGCATTAGACACGCTGAAACATTTTTCGCTCCAATCATTTGTAAAGTAGCAGGTTGAGAAGTGACAAAGGAAGCAGTGAAATCACAACATTGGCGCTCTGTAACAGTGCTTATGTGTAACATGTAAGTGACGTGATGTACGCTTCATTGACACTTATTTAGATCGGGCAACGCTGCGTTCTCAAGGCATACCAACCCCATGTACGCATGTCGGAGTGCCTAAGCAGTTATCTGTCCACTACACAATAAGATCCCGGCAGTAGAGAGCTTTAGTTTGTCTGTAGACTTGCTAATGTTTGCAGATACCCAGTTACCAGAGCTGTTGACGGCTGCAGCAGTAGCAACAGCCATGGAGCCGGCAGTGACATCTTGTGACGTTTTGTCCAACTACAATAATTTTTAGGAGCTTGCTCACCAAGCTTCTTATGCTCGCGCTTTGTCCGTGCCCGGCGTGTGCGTGCCCGGAGTATACACTACGTCTCTTTCTCTCTCCGGTGATTTCAAGAATGCCCATTAGATGGCGCGTCGCCGCTCAAGACGGCACACACCACGCTCGGTGCAAGCGCTAGTTAGGTGACTGCTCGAGGGCCGCGCCTCTCGTTTGGCTCGCTTCCTTTCTCATCGCCGGGAGCTCACTAAGTGAACACTCTTCGTTGCCGCTCCGCAGCATGAACACCCCAGCCAAGGCAGCAGTGCGACGGGCTCGCAACGCAGCAGCAGCGCGGGAAGATCTCGCTTTGCCAATAACCGGCCACAGCTATAACAGGGAGCACGCCGCTGTGAAGCTCTCATCTGGAATAGTAGTCATGGCCATGTACTTGACACCGAACTTGTCACAAGGAGATGTCACCAAGTACATCGAGAAGGCAATGCATCGATACAGCACCGAGTTCAAACGTGGTCCCTTCGTACTCGTCGGAGATCTGAACGTTGACATCATGCAAAGCGATTGGCTAGTCCAACACATGATGTCATGTTACGTTCTCCAATGCATATCATACGACTGCAAACGTCCCACCACCATCAGGGGCACCTGTATCGATGTTGCCTTCTCGAACTTTCCATTGCGTCCCATCATCGATGATCCCTTGGCAACATACCTTACTGATCACAAAGCAATCATCTTTAAAGGGAAACGAGTCCCCAAGCTCATAGAGGGACGCCCTTCTTGTACTTTGTAAAAGAACATCTCTTGTGTACATGTAATGCATATAGTTCATCCATCATGAAGCAATCATCTTTAAAGGGAAACCAGTCCCCGAACTCATCGAGGGACGCCCTTCTTGAAATTGGTAAAAAAGCATCTCTTGTGTATATATATTGTTTATAGTTCATCCAAATGTATACAGTCGATCCCGGATATATCGAACTCGAAGGGGATCGCGAAATAGTTCGATATATCGATAATTCGAAATATAAAATATGTCCATTTAAGTGTTACCTTGTAAGGCGGCGAGTCTTGGAGCGGTTTCCAGAGTCTGTGCCAAGCAGGATCTTGCCGACTTGCGCAGAATATCAAAAAAATACACGAAAACAGCCGCACTTTATTTGGCATGAAAAAAGTCCGTGACCTTGGATTGCTTCTTTTTGTCAGCCATGAATTTCATGAGGCCATCCTCAATATTGCTGAGGCCCTCCAGATAGCCAAGTCCTGCGCCTTCCATTGCGCCACAACAGCGGCGAATGAGGCTGAATGCCGACGCAAGTTCTGCAGCGGCGCAGGGTTTCTTCAAGGCGTCGTCAGCATCATCATCGCTGCTGAGGTCCGCCTCATCGGCACCAGCGACGTCGGCCACGATTTCAGCATCGGTGAGGTCCGAAACTGCTTGCACGTCGTCATCAGCGCCGACGAAATCGCTTGCAGTGGCCCCATCGGCGATGGCACCCGGAAACGCCGAGAGTTGGCGAAAGTCATTCTCGAGGCACCCCATGTCATCGTCTGCTGTGATGTCGCTTTCGAAGTCGTCAGGTGACGCTAGAAATCCAGCTTTACGAAAGCAGTTTACGACTGTGGTTTTTTTCACGTCATTCCATGCCCCAGTCATCATCTGGATTGCTCCAAGGAGGTCGATTTTCGGTTCGACCCCCAACCGAAGGTTTATCAGGAGCCGTTGCACCAGACGTCGCCTGTATCTAACCTTGAATGCTTTAATGATGCCTTGGTCGAGAGGCTGCAACTTTGCCATGGTGTTGGGCGGCAAAAACTTGACCGTTATCCTTTTCAACTGGCTCACGACGTGGTGCGCGGAACAATTGTCCACCAGAAGGCAAATGTTTTGATCTGATTTCTCCAATTCGGCATCCCATGCGCGAATCCATTCGGAAAACAGGTCCCACGTCATCCACGCTTTCTTATTGAACGCGTATCGGACTGGGAGGCTCTTCGCGTTCCTGAAGCAGCGCGGCGACTTGCTCTTGCCGATAACGAACGGCCGCAGCTTGCAGGAGCCATCCATGTTCGCCGCGAGCAAAATCGAGACGCGCACTTTGCTCATCTTTCCCCCATGGCACGAAGTCCCTTTCAAGTCCAACGTCTTGTTAGGCAACATCTGCCAGAACAGCGCCGTTTCGTCGGCGTTGTAAATATCCGACGGCGCAAAGTTGTCGCGAATGTTCGGCCACTCTTCGGAGAGCCACTTCTCCGTGACCTGGCTGTTTGTCGCCCCGCTTTCGCCGGACAGGGTCTTTCCAACGATGCCGTAGCGAGTCTTGAAGCGCTGCTGCCAGCCGGTGCCACCAGTGAAGCCGTCAACCCCCAAGGCCGCAGCAAACCACTTTGCTTTTTCCATCAGCATCGGGCCGTCAATCGGAATGTTTTTCGCCCGAGTCTCCAAAAACCAGGCGTACAGCGCTTTCTCAACATTGTCGTACGCAGGAACACGCACACGACAAGCCTGAGAACGGCAAGACTGGGCAGCCTTCGCCTTTACATCGGCTTTGTTCCGCAGAATCGTGCTCAGCGTGCTCCGAGGAATGCCGAATGCTTCTGCGACCGACGACTTTTTTTCTCCAGCCTCCACGCGCCGAATGATGTCGGTTTTGGTCGCCAAATCCAAGTTCTTCCGCTTCTTCGCGTCCATGGCGATCAGGGTCGACAGATACCGCGCACACCTTGGTCGCGCGCAAGCAAGCACAAGTCGGAAGTCGGAGCGGCGAGAGGACACTATCGCAGCACGCTACACACAACCAACAAAGCAACCTGCAGCACATGCTGTCGAAACATGCTCTCGGCGATGGCAATGGCACTTGGGCTTTCGCAGCAGGCAGCCGCAACATTGGTAAAAAAAAAAGGACGAAAAAAATAACGCCAGGGGTGTACAGTTCGCAAAGGCATGGCCTTCGAGATCTGAAGTAGCCACCGCTGCATGAGGCGCCGACGGAAATGGATCTCGAAGGCTATGCTTTTGGCGATTGCATGCTTGAGTGTGTGGACGCGGTCACATTTTCGACGCGCGCGCATGAAGAGGGTCCGTAACTTTTTTGGAACGCGACCGAATTGCGGTCATTATCACGGCTCCGGCGCGGCGCAGCGTTCGATATATCGAATCCGTCGGCGTACGAGTGTTCGATATACGTGCACACGTGCCCTATACTTTTACATAGGTTTTTCAAGGGGATTTTTCAGTTGTTCGATATAGCCAATAATTCGATATATCCGAGTTCGATATACCCGGGATCGACTGTATATACTTCATTAAAATGGATATAGTGCATCCAACCGTAAATTAATGAACATTGTGTATGTAATGCATATATAACAATGTTGTCATGTCTATATATGATGGTAGAGGAATGTGTACGGAGCATTCGCGGGTTACCCGATAATCTCCGAGCAAGCTCCTCTAACATCATTTACTTCGTGGATATGGCGGTGATTTTTTTTTTCTGTTTTCTCAGTCGCGTTGCTGTTCTTGCTGAAAAAAGCAAAGAGGATACTGTGAGGTGCTAATTATCTCACTGCCAATTTTTTACACAGAGTCAATAAGTCGGTAAGTCGCTGCAATGTTATGTCTGTAGGTCTCTGGTTAGGCTATGCATCATCAGGTGTCACTACCAGTGTTGCCAGTCTCATACACGCCTCCAGTAACCCGGCCAGAACTCGTGACGTACGTCATTCACAAAACGGCCTGCTCGATGACATCATCGCTTTTTGCTTCTATTTCTGATTCAGCACTAACTTCAAAACTCGATTGAAATACTTTTTAGGCTGTGTTTATGGCTGATATTGTACAGATGGCACCTAAGTGCACCCATTAGTGTGATGCAACAGTCAAATTATGTCCCAATTTTTGTGTCACCACTCCCTTAAAGGGCCCCTAAACCACCTCCGATATTTTTTCAAACATTTCAAGTAAACACGCGCATCGTGCGCAGAATGCCATCACGATCAACGATGCCACACGTGGCAGCGCTACAAGCCGCAGGCATGCCACAAATTCCAAGAAACAATTTCTTCTTCTCTCCGGGCCCTTCCGGTTTGCCTAGTGACGTGTGTGACGTCAGCGTGCTGAATCTGTGATGCGGTATGCAGGCGATGCTGTGATTGGTCAAACAAGAACCTACGACTTCCGGTTAGTCTGCAAGCAGTTGCCCGCACTCCTTGCCATTCTTCATCGTGTTGCCCACGTGTGCGTGCTTGTAAATCGGCAACTGCGGCTCGTAACGCAACTGCCAAATCGCTAGCGTACCAGCACAGTCACACCTAGCGGTCTGATAAGCTGCACGGACTGAATCCGACAGTGTTTTGCGATGGCTTTCAAGCATCAGTGTGCGGTGCTTGGCTGCAAAAGCAGCGACTGTAAAAACGAAAAGATGCGACACTTGTCACTGTACGGGTCCATCATGTTGGCAATCCTTTGAAGGCGTGCACGCGACGACATAGTGTCCATACCGGCACAATTCGTACAAGCACGGGCCAGCACGGCAACAACAGCACTTAGCCAAGAAGCATGGAGTTGACAGAGTTGCATTGACAGGAATTGCCTGCCGTTTCGAAGAGCGCGTCAGCGATGACTGTATGTCACGTGAGATTGGGAGGGGCACTCGGCGAGGAGGGCAAAGCAGCTTTGGGAGAGGACACCAGCAGACAAGTGGAGCGTAGCGAAGGAAAAAGTGAAACGAGCGATCGCAGTGTTTCAATCATTAAACGCGTGCAACTCCGCCATTACGGCACCACTTCAAAAAATTCTCACGGCTGCATGTTCGTTGTAGACTCGTGCACAACTGTCACACCACAACTAAACATCGACCTCTGGGTGGTTTAGGGGCCCTTTAAGGGGGGGACGTGACAATGAAAACTATTTTTGTTATTTATGTGCATAAAGTGATGAAATTTGGCATTCAGGGGTGATTTGTTATGCTGATATCAAAACCGAAATCACCTTTGAGCTATCTGTTACAGTATTTGAGTTACAAGACTTCACAGACTTTCATTGTCATTGCAAAATTAATTAATTAGACATCAGTTTGTGAAGATTTTTGTGTAAGCATATTCACAAAAGCCCATTTCGTGCTGTAAAGCTATTGGTTTATTTTTTAATACTCAAATAAGTGCACAAAATTTTTTAAAAATATCCTGTACATATTGTCTTACTAACAACTTTTACAAAAAAGCCAATTATAAAAATCTGTATTAAGTGCAGACAAATATGGACAACTTTATGGCACTCCACAACGTTTCAGGATCTAAGGCAAAAAACAAAATGGTTTCATATTCGCTTCTGAAATGGCACAGGGATGACTGGCAACAACTGCTAAAAAAAATGAAGGCTAAGAAAATAGCTCAAAGGAAACTGAACTCAGAACGAAGCTGGTCTTAGTTTTCATTAGACAAATTAAGGTTTGCAGCTAACTTGAGCTCTGATCTCTCCTCTTTGCAATGATGCTAAGATGGCAGCACTGTGCCAAGGGGAAGCTGCAAGATTTCCACCTTCTGAAGCCATATTTTCTCATAGTTTGTGATGACAGCACACTTGTAACATGCTTTTTTTTCTCAACTTCTACTGCTTACCGTATTTTCCGGTGTATAAGTCGCGGTTTTTTTCCAAAATATTCACTGGTGCGTCTTATACAACGGTGCGACTTATATACGCAAAAACCATGGGCGTTGGCTTGACTTACGCATCATCTCCTTTATTGCTTTCACGAGTGTAATGAATTCGGTGCAGTAACATTTTAATAGAAATCGAATCCCATTTTAACACTGCGACCGCGGCGACAGATGTCGGGTACAGGCAGCACAGCTATGGTACCGCAGCGTCGTCGGCGTGGCCTTCAAGATTTGACCTCCAATTTACGTAGCCTCCGTGATGGTCAACCAGACGTACCACTACGTTTTTTTTAGATATTGTTAAGCCTGTGATATTGATGCAGTTAATAGGAAAAAGGCACATCTGCTTTTCTTTTATTGCTACAAAGTACACTACATCTACCTCTGAAATAAAAATAAGAGCTGTACGCCCCGCACACTACGTAGGCAATGCGATCTAGTCTAAATGTGACAGCTGCATCAGCATCGCAATGAGAAGATGCGCTTCCGCTCACGAGATCGTCTTCCGCTCGCCATTTTGCTTTTGTGTCCGTGCTGTCGAAGCTGTGATAGTGTGCCTTGGTGTGCCCGTCGGCATCGCGCTACGCTTCGAGGTGAACGCGAGCTACGTGTTTTGTGATGGCGCCTAAAACTTCGCGAAGAAGTTATACTGCGAAGTTCAAGTTGACTGCTGTTGCCTATGCGGTTGAAAACTGGCAATCGGGCAGCAGGACGGCACTTCAGCGTCAGCGAGAAATTGGTTCGCGACTGGCGGATGGCATCGGAAAAGATTCAGGCCATGAAGAGTACGAAAAAGGCCGACTGAGGCAAGAAAGCGCGATGGCCGGCACTGGAAGCTGGTCTGCGGTCGTGGGTTTTGGCACAACGCGCAGAAGGTAGGCGGACTTTCTACAGTACAGGTGCAGTCTTAAGGCGCACACACTCGCAAAGGAAATGGGTGCTGTTGGCTTTGTCAGGCGGGCCCTCGTGGTGCTCAAGATTCATGATGCGCAACAAGCTGGCGATTCGAGCTCGCACAACCGTGTGCCAAAAGCTGCCAGAAGACTTTGAGGAGAAACTTCGAAACTTTAAGGCATTTTTCAACAACGAAGTTGAGAGTGATAATGTCCTTCACAGCCATATTATAAACACGGACGAAGTGCCCCTGACGTTCGACATACCGGTTGGAAGGACTGTTACAGAAAAGGGAGAGAAGACTGTGACGCTGAGAACGACGGGGCACGAGAGGTCGCACTTCACTGTCGTCCTTGCGTGTTGCGCGGACGGAACGAAGTTGCCACCGATGATCATTTTTAAGAGGAAGACCATGCCCAAAGAGACCTTTCCTCCAGGCACAGTCATCGAGACCAATAAAAAAGGCTGGATGGATGAGGATATGATGGCCGTATGGCTTCAGAAGTGCTTCGCCAGGAAGACCAGATGGATTTTTCCGCGTCAAGAGGGCCATTTTGGTCATGGATAGCATGAGAGCACACATCACTGACTCAAGCCTAAAGAAAATCAAGGCGGCGAACTGCACCCCGGTAGTAATACCCGGTGGAATGACAAAGCTGGTACAGCCACTGGATATTGCCGTCAACCGGAGCTTTAAGTGTGTATTGCGGCGCCTCTGGGAGGCCTGGATGACGGACGGTGAGCACACCTACACCCCATCTAGGCACATGAGACGCGCTTCGTTTGGCGAGGTGGCCAAGTGGATTCAGGAAGCTTGGGCTGCAGTTTCTGTGTCCACTATAACTGCCGGCTTCAGGAAAGCTGGCCTAATTGAGTGCGCAGCTGAGTGCGACGCAGAAGCGGAAACGAGCAGCGATTCAGAAACCGACGAGTGTGACGAAGCGATGCTGCCGGCTGAAGTGGCCCAACTCTTCGATAGTGCATCGGAAGATGAAGCATTCGACGGGTTTGAATAAAGAAGTAATAAATATTGCCTTTCTGCACCTCTAAGGAGTGTTGGTTGAAGTTTTCTGCTACAATTTGCGCAGTAATATGGAAATTCAGTGCCCTGAAATGGCAAGTACAAGCGTTTCGCGGTAACTCGCACGCCGACCAAGTCAGAATAAGTGCGTCTTATACAACGGTGCGACTTATATGCCAATTTTTTATTTGAAACCTGCTGAAAGTGGGGGTTGCGACTTATACAAAGGTGCGACTTATAGACCAGAAAATACGTATTTTGTTCTGATATTTTACCACAATATAGAAGATGTTCTGAAGATTGCAAAAAATAATAATAAATTAAGAAATGGAACATTTTTACGAAATTTACTGTTCCCACTGCCATGTCGCCCCTGCACACAGACAGAGGAACACCCGTAGATGTATGTGCTCCCCGGCACATACCGTATTTACTCGAATCTAACGCGCACCTTTTTTCCGGAAAAACGAGTCCAAAAATCGTATGCGCGTTAGAATCGAGTACCGAAAAAAAAAAAAAAAGAAACTCTGTTATCGTATTGCCATCGACATTTCAAAATGGCCGCCTCCTACGCGCCTTGGCCATTTTTGCCAATTTTTCAGTTCGTACGTGTGCTGAGGAGATTGTCATCCCGTTCTGCGTTCGCATCGACGGTATGGAAGTGCCGACTCCAATACTCGACGAGTGTACCACGATGCCGCATTTAAAAGAATAGTTATTACATGTGCAGAGAGACGGACGGAAATCGGGCCGCATCGCAGTCGTTCGGATATAGTTCGGAGTTCCCGAAAACGTGCGTGCGAGACTGGCGCAAACAGAAGCAGAAGATTTTTTTACAGCAAAGCTTCACGAAAAGGTTTCAGTGGACCAAAGCAGGGCCGGTTTCCCGAAATCGAAGAGTGTTGACAGCGACAAGGAGTTGTCCGACAGCGACGAGGACTGATCCTACGCGACTCGTATCGCCGCCGTAGTGGTGACAGTTTTAGCGGCAAGGCCTGCTTTTTGACTTTGTGTTTTACTTTTTTGAAACTTCAGTTCTTTAAAACCCAAATACTTGTTCTTCTGAATGTGCGAAGTTTGACTCCTACGGACTTTTTTTGTTCTTTTCTCTCACGAAAAATGGGTGCGCGTTACAATCGATGTATTACTTCTTTTTTTTTGGTCGCGGAAAACGGGTGCGCGTTACAATCGAGGGCGCGGTAGAATCGAGTAAATACGGTAAGTGTCCTGCGCAAGCCAACTTAAGCTCTGTTGGGTTGGGCAGCACATCGGCACACACAACAGTGTGCTAACTACACAGCTGAGCTGATCCACTGCTTTCACATGGCTCCACAATCTGCTTCATGAATGAGGAGAACGCCCAGCTTGGCTGGCTCATGATCTTTAAAGGGGCCCTGCAACACTTTTCCGAGTAACCATCGAATGGCTTCATTAAAGGAGTTTATTGCCTCCTGAATCGATCGCTGCAAAAATTTTTAGAATTCAACAAGAACGAGCAGAAATACAGAGATTTGTCGCCCGCTGTAATTGCTTTCTCTCTTCTCTCATCCCGACGAGCACACTGGAAGCTAAGCAGGGAGGGAGGGATGGCACGGGGCAAGGAAGTTACGTCACGTGCGCGTCATGACCTTCAACACTTCTCACTTCTTTTTCTTCAAATGCGTGGTTTACCTTCAGCATAATCACGAGCACGCGAGCGTGCGGGCATATGGCAGCCTCCTGCGGTGGCCGCCGTAACTATGCAGCTCACGATGCTCAAATCAGCCAATGGTCGTGAATTTGGGTATATGGTGCGGTCATTTGGATATATGGCATCATTTGTAGAAAGAAAACTGAATGATTTCTAGCTGACTGAGAATTGATTGTAAATTCCAGGCCACGTGCTGCACTATAATGTCTGGCTTGCGCGTTCTCAGAAGCCTCAACTACCGATTGGCAGCGTTTTCTGACCATGCTGAAAAAGTGCTGCAGGGCCCCTTTAAGTATACTATGGCCCCCAATGCCATCTCCGAGGCTACGCATATCAGCAACAGTCTACATGCCGTTCCATGGTGAGAAAGAAGTGGGTGGGTGAGTTGGTATTTTGCACTGCCACATGTGTGAGAGCTTGCTACGTGCAAGCACTAGCTAGATCTGCTTATTATGCACTTTCAGAGTCCAAAATTGTAAAAATGGCGCAAAGTTACCTTGACGAACCCACGTGTGTCTCCAGAGGCTAGCAGCTTGCCATCGGGTGAGAAGGCACAGCAAAGAACAGCAGCACTGTGTTCCACAGAGGCAGTTCTAGAGCAGCAAGAGCAGCGGCGCCCTCCCAATCGGCCTAATTTAGGTGATGCACCCAATGGTGATGCTGAAAGATACCAAGCAATGTTTTCCTAATAAAAATTTAACATTCAAGAAAATGTCAGACTTTGAGGATATTGAAGGTGAAAATCAAAGAGCGAAGTTGACAGAAATGTTTCATAGCACACTGTTCTTTTTGCTAGGTGCAATCTTTTCTTTTTAAACCAAATTATCCCTGTTAAGCAGTTACTGCTCAGGCCTAAGTGTGCATACATTAAATATTTTTCTTAAATGCTACCACAGATACTGCAGTGAGAGAACCTAGTCTGATCAGGTTGGGTACGCAATGCGATAGTGCAGCGAACTTACAATTCTTCAAAGTCTTAAGGGACAATGAAAATGTTTGAATAAACAAATGTATGCCCATTGACTGCCATAAAAGGCTAAAATCGGCATAGCCATGTCTAAATAGCTTCTAAGACCTGCTAGTACACTGACGTTACAATCTTGGTGCTTGTACAGGGACAGAGGATGGCGGCGACCTCGTGTGCAATTCAGGAATGCATACTGTGTTCCATGGAGGAAGGAAAAACTAAGGAGAGGCCCTATCGTATCCCAATGCATTGCGAAAAGTGTGGCGGAAGTGACGTCAGATTTATGGGGCAAACAAACCGGTATGGGGCAAACAAAACAGCAGACGCCCCGCGGCGTGCTCTCCGCGGTGGTTCGCTTCTGCTCGAATCTGTAGTCCCGGCGTAAACTTAGCGCGTATTGTGCGGTTCGCACGCAGTAAAATGTTGCAAGCAGACGTTTACCACGCTGTTGGTGCGTGGCAGGCCCGTGCGCTGCGTGCTGAAATTCTTCGTGGAGCGTTTTTGTGCAACAGTACAGAAAGTACCGGTACGTGCCGTATTCAAAAACATTCAGCCCCTACCTTATCGTATTCGAACTCACCTAGCAGTGTCTTACGCGTTCTGCTGGGCGTTAGGCTTTTCTTTTCCTTTCTCGTAGCCCGATTTCCAGATCTATTGCCCGATTAGCGGTTCTTTGTTCGTGCATATGGAGTAAGCGTAGTAGCTATTCGGCGCAACGCCAACCTAGTTGAACTAACTTCACGTCGAAAAGAGGACGCCGCTGCATTGTATACGCGACCGTGCATGTAAAGTTTGTAATTCTAGTGTGCACACAACACAAGCACGCAGCGAGCGCACACCGCACAATACATACATTATGTAGTCCGATAACAGCAACAAAAGTTTATTGCCCTTTCGTTTGAACGACACAGCCTCTAAAACGTACGATGCCTTCAGCGCATGGTATGTACGGCGCGTCAGACGCCAAAAACAAAATTTCACGTGTGTTCCGAGTTGACAGAATGAGTAACAAGCAACAGAGCGCACATCCGAGAGCTTCGCACGCAAATACCATGCCTTATTGATCAATAATGAAGCGAACGTATACGTACACATAAAAAGTGACACCCGGTACTATCCGCAGTGCACGCGATTTGCACAGGGTATACGCAACAGCTGGGCATTGCGAAGCTTTCCTAAAGTACACACACAAAGAGCAACAAGCGTGAATCGACTACACCGCTTGCACGGCGAAAAACAAACAAACAAAAAAAAAAAGGCTGCAAAGTTTCGTGATGCGCGCATGCGCTTGCAAACGTCGCGACGGAAATCGCGTAATGTTTCGCTGCGCTTTCGCTAGGAGGCGATGCGGGTGTTTGCGATGTGGAGGCTTCACGAATGTGACGTCAGGGCCTCTCCTTAGTATTCCTTCCTCCATGCTGTGTTCCAGCGACAACAACCCCTCTTCCTTTTTGGTATGCTTCACGCAATATGCTGTGTATGCCTGGTTGCGTAACACCTTGATAGTGCAGCAAAGCCAACTACGGAGAACCAGTACGGCTGAAAACGGAAAAGCGTGCGAGATAAGAAAAATGGTGGTAGCTTCAACCAATGCAGTTTCAGACTGGCAATTGCAACAGAAAATAATTAAAAAAAAGAACAAGGTGGTGAAGGGTTTCAGCATCAGAATTATCAGAAGTGTTAGCAAAGCTTGTCATTGACTACACATGCATCTACTGCAGGCTGACCTGGAATCCTGTGGACGCCTTCACCAACATTCCACAGAAAGACTTGGTGGTCGGAGGACGCTGATGCGAGCATGTGGCCATCAGGGCTGAATGTGCAGTAGTTGACAGCCTGTGTGTGGCCAGTCAAAGCTTGTAGCTCATGGCCCGAGTGACTCTGCCACAGCTACACATAGAAAGAAGGAAAAAGAAAAGAAAAATGAAGACCAGTACTCCAAAAGGACTTTTTAATTTGAAGTTACAAAAAGTAATTGGAGACGCAAAAGAGCATTTTTTAATACAAATTTCCTCACTTCTGAAACAAGAGAATGAACAAAATTGTAGCTAGAATTTAGTTTCTAGTATGGGGGTTCTAAAAATTTCTGGCCATAGTAAAGTCCCTAGCTGCTTGAGACTGCCTAGAAAATGAAGAGCCTCGCATTCCAGACCTGACGACACATTGCCCTATTCAAGCACGCCACAATTCCGACAAGCAAATTCATAAAATCTTGATTTCCACTTCTCTGTCAACTAGCCTAAATGCAGAATGACCACTGTAGGTGCCCCCATGTTGCCAGCAGCAAATGGCAGCAAGTCGCTCACGGGCTTTTGAAATTCCGTAATGAACAGTTCCTGCTGATAACACGAACCACATTAAACTCTTTAAAATGTTGCACTTCAGGCATAAGCTCACCCTGACGACATGGTCATCTCCAGCCGAGGCGATGATGGTGTCATCTGGACTGAATTCTGCATGGTTCACACCGCCATTTGGAGATTTCATTCTGACTTCAGCCTGGGACCAGTTATCTGGCATGTTCCTGACAACACAAGAAGGGGTAACCTTGCACTTGCTTTATGGAAGTCGATCATGCAATACTGAGTCACATCCCTTAAAGCAGATATCAATTTTGGCCGAAAGAAATCCTCTAAAGAAAATAAAGAGATATATTTAGACCCTCAATGTTGCGAGGTTTATTTTCAGCAAAAATTAGTCATAGCTTATCAATATTCCTATTTAAAAAAAAAAGGCATATTTTAGCGTGATGCCTTCAAAGTATCTGGTTATCAACGAAAAAGAAAATGATATAGATATAGTGAGTACAACATATGAGTGACTAATCTTCTTCGTCTTGACAAATTATCACCCTTCGACAACTTCATCTCTATACAGTCAAACCCCGCTACAACGAAATTGACGGTGCTCGGAAAAATGTTCGTTGAAGCGAACATTTCGTTGTAGTGAAATCGAAAAAAATGTGGCTGACCTGAGCTAGTAGAACAGAGAAACCTTTATTTCCAAAATTCAAAAAGTGTCTGCTGTTTCCTTTGTGTCCCCAGCAGCGTCACGACGCGATTCTCGTATATGCATAGCGACGCCACGTTGAAAAGCACGCAGAAACAACGTTCGCGGCTTCCGCGAACGAACCAAACAGAGGCACGGGCGCGCAACACAAACTGCACAGTTGCACTAATACGCTAACACAAGCTATTCGCCGACAACGGCGAGATGCAGGCGTGCTATCGCGGAGCGATGACTTGCGCTTTATTCTATGCTATTCTTATCCACCACTCGCGGCTGGCTGATCCCGTTGATAACGTGGACGGATTGTTGCTCCGACCACCGGTTGCACTGGCCAAGCGCGAAAAGCACGAAAAACATTGGCATTGGAAAAGGCATCGTTCAGCGACTGCACCCCAGGGCTGCTCGCATTGATAATGCATACGTACAGTCGCTTTGACCACTAGCAAAGCGCAAAAAGCATGAAAAGCATTGGAAAAGCATCGGAAAAGGAATCTTTCCGCGATTGCACCTCAGTGTGGACAACTGAGCTTTGGCTTCGGATTGTCTGCGACTAAGAAGCAACTCAAACCAGTTGCGAAAGCAGGGCAGTCCGATCGCCGTCGCCATCAAGGAATGGCGGCCCCCATACTCAATCAACAGCGGCCTGGAGGTGCCAACACGCGATTTAGACTTTGAATTCGTATTTTTATGTTCTAAAATGCATCAAAATGTCCGAGATTGTGTTTATTGCACAGTAAATTAAATTTTTGAGCCCAGAATGGCATGGTAAATTTCGTTGAAGCGGAACGGCAGCAGAAAAAATGTTCGTTGTGGCGAGCACATTTATGCATTGACTCCTATGGACTGTTGACGGGGAACCGAGAATTTTTCGTTGTACCGGAAATTTCGTTGAAGCAGAGTTCGTTATAGCGGAGTTCGACTGTATAGTATATTGGTGAGTGATAGCTTGAGATCAACTAGAATAAAGCAGTTTCTCATGATACACTTCAATGTAACTCAATGTAACATCAATGTAACAAAATTCTTGATATGACAAAGTATTTCATTTCAATATAACAAAGCATGTCTATCTAAGATTTCAATACAATGAAGTTTCGTTGCTGCTGCAGACAAAGACCACAGTAATAAAGTGAAACTTATGCTGGTGCCGTTGTTCATATGGTTGCGAATGCAACCTGCAGTGGGTGCTGAGAGCCCACTGCAGCATGCACGTCTACAAACTAAGACTAGATCCTTCCCGTTCGGCAACTCTTAAGCACTTCTGTCTCCAGTTGCAATAGTCAAGTGAATGAAAAGTGGGATTGCTGAAGCCAGTAAAATGTCGTAACCTACCCCAGCCTGCACCAACACGTCATTTTAGCAGTCTTCTGGAGACTGAGCACTAGAAAATCTGTCATTGCATCGTAACAAGCACACAAAATAGCAGTTGTCACTGGCTGAAGCATGCGGCTTGTTATTTCAAGTTTTAATTGTAAGCAGCATCAATGTTCACCTTGTGGAGCAAGACAGCGTGGAAAACATTTGTATATGTTCGAATAGCTTACAATGCACCAAAAACTTACAGGACGCTTACACTTTGCCATAAGAGTGTAACATGACAGCGTTATCAGGCATCATTCAGATCGCCTTTTCATGCTTGACTTCTCGGTGGACATCTCAACCGTGCTGTGAGGGAAGGAACGTCTGTGTGTATAACATTGTCTGTTGTAAACTTTCCTGGGTGCCTATTGCAATTAGTTGCAAAGTATCCGCTATGCATTTAACACAATATGAGCACCTACGCAGCTGCACACTATGTAGATGTTAATGCTGCTGCTACTGATGATGGATTATAGGTCAGCCCTTTGTAATGGGTGGCAGATTTCAACCAACCACTCGCAAGGCAATTCACAAGGTGTGATGCCTTGTGCGATTCTACGCTTCTGCCATGCATCAAATTACATCTGTTAACGAGACTCCTTGCCCACATGAATCGCATAGGGCCTTTTTCTGAAGCACTTTCAAGCACGAATACTTGACTGCCATGTAGAATGCCTGGTTCAAGTCCGGCTCGAACCCTAGTTTTTAAATGCGAAGCATTTCTTAGCGAACCCATGGCACTTTGAGCGTATCTATCGATCGATCAACCAACTATCTATTAATCTATCTATCGAGCCAGCCAGCCAGCCAGCCAGCCAACCAGCCGCCTACGTCTGGGTGCTCTCATGATCGCCTCCTTAACTTGGTGTAGACCAAAATTAGCATGGGAAGGTAAGAGGACTTGACGAATATGACTGTCTGGTCATCACATGAATAGCGTGAAAATCCTGTCGCGTACGTCGTCAAACCCTTTCCTCTAGACACGTGTGGCACATACCCGTTTACCACTGGCCGTGGTGTACGAGTATGCGCCACAGGTGAGTGACAGTTTATATCTACCCAGGAACAGGCAGAGCAGACATTGGCAATTTAAATGCGAGAGCGTTAATGAAGCCAACATTGGCAGCATTGGCCCTACCAATGCAAAGAATGAAAATCAGTATCAGCATCAGGAATTGAACCCATGCATTCTGCGGGGCAGTCAGGTATTCTACCATAGAGCCATGCCAGGTGTTGAAACTGCTTTGGAAAAACACCCTATGCAAGCATAATGTCGGTGCAACTTCAATTGCGGTTGTGGTGCTGGCTATCTAATTTTATAACAAAGCAATAAGCGCTACATACATACTCCTATGATGCAGGCGTCATGTCAGGTTAGCCTCTGTGGTTCGAGTGTTGGCTCGGCTTTTAAAGCAGTCTAATAAACATTTCATTTGTCATGAAAGGTTACAGCGCACACAGACGGGAACGAAGGAAGAACACACAAGACATAGCGCTGTAACCTTTCATGATGCAGTATCAACTAGCCCACCAAGCCACCTTCATGAATTTCACTTCTGTTCCTATGATTCAGCAAGCTATATTCAAGCGTTGCTCGACCCCGCAGGAATAAACTAACGAAAGTTACTGCATATGATATTCACATCATCGCACCGTAAAGTGCCCTTTGTTTCGCTAATACTGACACATGCACTCAACGTGTGGGCTGGCGTTGCGTCACACCTTAAGTTACCCTTTAAACGCGAGTGTCGTCACGTGCCTGGTAAGCCCACGATGTGCACGTAACTGCATACTACTACACTTAAAAAACACATCGATCCTCCTTACAACGCTTGACACAAAGGAAAAAAATGCAGCATGGAACTACTTGCTGACTGCTTCGCATGAAACAGATTCCCACAAGGTGTGGGGTCTGCCAAATTTTTTATTCTTTGGATCCATCATGCTTTTTTTGCTCACGAACTACGCTAATTTTTCGCTCACAACCAATGCTGCTTACACTGACACTGCATTTTCTGTGACATGGGCTTTTTAATGTGACAGGTTTAAGGATGCGCAAGCTCGCTAGAAAGCTTAACACATTGAAGTTGACAACTTGAGGTGTGACAACTGCTGTGTCCGCAACATAAATAAAAATCCCACTTTTATTTACCGCGGGCAAGTAACAAATACAGTATCATCTTTACTGCACAACCCAAACATGCACACAAACAGTATAAGGCAGCATCAAAGCCACTCCATCCACTGAGCCTTACGTCCACATGAAGTAGGGAGTCTGGTGGTCTTTTTCAGCAGCATGGTTCATAGCAATGCCCAGTGCCTTCCGATGTACACTGGAGCTCCGTGGTTGACTCAATGCCAGCTGGATGACATCCGTGTCCCGATCAGAAAGCAAATGGACATTAGGCTGCAAGAACCGCAGCATGTCCAGCCTTTCTTGCTCAACCTGGGCATGTGACATACAGCTGCAGTTTTTCATTCTGCCCAGTGCAATGACTGTATGCTGCATAACAGCAATAACCAGTTAAGAGAGGCCCTGCAACACCTTTCCAAGTAATCATCGAATGACTTTATTACAGAAGTTCATTGCCTCACGAATAGACTGCTGCAAACATTTTTAGAATCTGTCAAGTATGAGGAGAGTTATAGGGATTGTTCACAAGCTATTGGCTGCGAGATCGAGCAGAGTCGGCACCTAGCAGGCGAGTGGGCGAAGCCCAGTGGTGTGGATGGCTCCTTGCATTGTCTGCTAGCCACACTAGCCACACCATGTTCGCATGTGTGTGTACGTCATTCACGTCCTCAGATTACAGCTTATTCCGTTGTGCTAGCACAGTACCGAATGCTTGTACGTATGCCTACATGATATACATAAGCATTTCGCCTTACGAGACTTGTATGCACTCTAATAACTGAGCGCATGCACGTGTCGGTATGGCGCTAGGTCTAACCATCGTACCGTCCATTTGCCAAAGTCATTTCAATGTGGGTACCACTTTGTCGCCCAAGCACATCACATAGAGCATATGGTGTCATCCTAAATGTAAAGAAAAAGTGCTAAATGTCGAGGTGTGAATGCAGAATTTTAGCAACACTGTCTCGGCAAAGTGTTGCAGATTTGGAAATCCTTGTGATACCGCAAAGCATGAAGTAACGTCTGCAGAGGCCGGTTAGCGGTAAAAAGGACCTGATGCCACGCATTTCTATAGCCACTACGCGTGTTCATGCAAACAGAAACGCAGAGTGCACAAAGTTCTACTTCATCTAATTACGCAGAAATACGGGCTCTTTTTTTGCAGCCGCTAGAGCAAGAAGTAAATACTTAATTGACTCAGTCGCGCAACACTATTTATATTGTGGCATAGGTAAAACACAATTGAAACACGTGCAAATAAAGCAAGAAAAAACACTGAGCACAGTGCAGACAGAATAGTTGGTTAGCTATGTTTTCCTTTTTTGTACATGTACGTTGTGTTGACTTCTGACTAGCCAAATAATGTTACAAAACATGGCATTGTGTGCCAAAAAACAGAAAATGTGCTTAAAAAGTGGGTGTGTGGGTTATATGCAGGGGTCAGGCCCGTAGCCAGGAATTTTTTTCGGCGGGGGGGGGGGGCACTTGCTGAAAACCTTGACTATTTGAGAAAAACACCTATTTTCATTATTTTTGGTAAAAACACCTACTTCACCAAAATTGGGGGTGGGGGGGGCTGGGCCCCTAGGGGCCACCCCCTCTTGGCTACGGTCCTGGCAGGGGTTATATGCATTTTTCTTCCTTTTGTAGAGTTAAAGTTAAGGGTGCGGGTTACAGTCAAATCTCGTTACAGCGAACATCAGATTAACGACTATTTCGAAAATCCCCCTCCAAATGTCCATTAGTTTAATGTAAAAATATTTCACTACTACGAATTTCAGTATACCAAAATGTTTCAGAATAACGTATCAAATTTTATCGCCCTTGTATATCCACAACACTTCAAAATAAGAGCGAATTTAAGTTTACTCACGGCAGAGGAAACAATGCCCAGCTCCGTACGTGCCACTATCATCAACATCGGAACGCCCGCGTATTTCTCTATGCGCCTGCCTCATTCAAATGCGCGACAGCCCTATCGCCATCACCATTGTATGTACTTGTTTTCCGAGCCAGGCTTCGCCTCGACTGATTTGTTGGGCAGCTCCGCCTGCATGCTTCTTACATGGCTGTTTTCTCGCCTTTAGCTTGATGGTTGTACGTTCACGATGAGCTCTTGAAGCAGCACAAAAGGAATGCGGCGACAGTGTAAAATGCGAAACGAGTGACCTTTGGGATGAAGTCACCGAAGATTACCGAAGATTACCTGTGCATGCTTCACTAACGTTTGAAAACTAGGCACAGTGCGACGGTGAAGTATGCACGTCGGTTGAACTGACCACCAATAAATACATACCATTTGTCGTGATAAGGAAATGGCGATGAGGACGACGAGAGCAAAGACGACGTTGAAACAGCGCCCGCGAACCAACGCGAAGAACTGGTATCTAAAGCTGATGCTTCAAAGTGCATACGAAGGGTGCGCACTCTGAAGAGTTTGTCTTGCAGCAGTTGAACTGCACCCATCAGACAAAGATCACGCTCTTCCTCAAATAAATGTGCACTCGTTCCGTAACATTGTGCATTTGTTTCTTTGGCGTTTATGAGAGAATAACACGATCGCGGATGTATACCCAGCACAGGTAGGCGACTAATTTGGTTGCATTTATGATTTTTGCACAAATTTTTTATTTTTTCACTAAAACGACTTTTCAAAATAACGAATGATTTTTAGTGGTCCCTTGAGATTCGTTGTATCGAGATTTGACTGTATATGCAGGGGCGGGTTATATGCGAGAAAATACAGTAATGTAGTGAGTGAGACAAAAGAAAAGCAATCATGCCTGTAGGTCACAAAGGAAGTGGTGCTTATAGCGGTGCAAGTCAGTCACCAGGTCACTAGGACAGTTGCACCGTACTTTGCTGTCGACAAAGCGCAGGTCAAGGAAGATGTCCCGAAACTCTTCATGCATTCCAGCCTCATCCAAATGGTAGCCCAGGTACCAATAGAAGTAGCCACGGGCACAAGGCATTTTCCAAGGCTCCCAGCGCTTTAGCAACTTTTCTGCAAACTGCCGGTGGAGGTCCTGGTGGAAGAAGAAAACCAGGCACAGCAAAGGCCAAATCACCAACCTGTCAGCCTCCTTTTTAAGATAACAGAGTCTGTTTGACTCGCTCTGAAAATCTATTAAAATCATAAGAGTTTCTTCCAATTACCTAGAGGAAAAACTGGTGCTGCGAGCTGTTGCGCGCATGAGAATGCTGGGATATGCGAGCTTCAGACTTGGCTCGAATTGGTATCGTTCTCGAAGAGCCCAGACACCTTGAAGACTTGTCTGGCTTCAACACGTTCCTTGCGTCAAAATGGTTGATTTTGCACTGAAAGTGCATGTAGGAAGCTACTTCTTTTTAATCATTGCACAGAAACTACTTTTATTTAAGGAAACCTATATGCGTTTATGTACAATGTTACGAAGCGTAAAAAGTAACGCACGGCCGCTAAACTTGGAAGGCAGACGACAAAGCCAGCGTTCATCTGCGACTGTTTGTCGTCCGTTTCTTTCTTTTGTTGTTTGGTTATGCCGTACAGGTGGGTGGACTTTATTCTAGAATATAATACGTGTGCATGAAATCCATTTATAAAAGTTTTGAGTTTTGTTTTAAAGAAGCTTTATTTGCGCAGTCGTATCCGCTTTTTAGCCGAAGCCTCGCTCAACACCAGCCAACACAAGCCTCGCAGACACATATACAGTCATTCCCATAGCGCCAACGGCGCCCCTTAAAGGAGTCCTGACACAAAAATTTTCGCCCCGCGTTTTTTTGCTGCAATGTGTTGCTGGGGGCCTGTTAGTCATAACACGGCACATCGTTTGCTGCAGCGCGCGACAGGTAATTAATTATAAGCTCCTCATTACCGACACAGCCTCAGTTTCGGTTTGACAGAGCTCCAAAAACGACAAGCCGCCGGGTGCAACTATCACCACCTAGCGAGTGAAACGCTCGGTCACGTGAGCACACAGAACAGTGACGCATTTCCGCGCGGTCTGTCGTCGTCGGGCTCATCGTCGTCTGATGGCGACGATTTTCTTGCGGCGGGGATGGAAGAAATTTTCGACGTGGCGAATCACTTCAGGTTTGACCCGCTGGCGAGGAGCGATTCGTCGGGAAGCGCGTCAAGACAGGAATGGCGGCTACGACGTCATCATAACTTGTACCGGCTGCAACGGTTACGTAGGGGAAGTAGGGGGGTCACCTCGGGTCACCTCCGAGGGTGTCAATGCACTAGGTGCGGCCTATAACGCTGGATCGCGCTCGCGAACTTCAAAATTCATATAAAATACCTTCCAAGCTTTATTCGCTGTCGATATTTTGCAAATGGTACACGCACGTACATGGGAATCGATCCAGCAGGCTATCTCGGCCGCGAAATTTTGTGTCAGTACCCCTTTAAGAAATTCACATAGACGGTAGCACCAGATTTCCCTCTAGGTGTTATTGTGTCATCTATTGAACAAAGTTTGACCAATGTATTGGGATTGAAGAACGGCTTTGACGCCGTAACCGAAAATGTTCAGGAATGTAAGGTAAACATACGTAAAACAATGAACTGATAGACGTAGTAGAAGACATGAATAACCGCATGCGAAGGAACAATTTGATTATTAAAGGCCTCTCTAAAACTGAGCACGAGGGATATGCAGAATCTGAGCACACTGTTAAGGAATTTTTAGATACCCATCTTGGTATTCAAGCGCATGACATAGAAAGAGCTCACTGCCTCGGCCAGCGTCATGCTGATAAACATCGACCGATCATTGTTAAATTTCTAAACTTCAAATCCAAAACAGAAGTTCTGAACAACGCATCCAAGTTAAAAGACCTCAAATCACCCAAAGTCTGGTTAGACGAGGATTTCTCTCCTAAGGTAGCACATGAAAGGAAAATGCTGCGCGATTTCGCCAAGGAGCACCGCAGAGTAAATGAGCGGTTTACTGTGCAGTACAACAAACTACACATGGGAAGTGGCATTTATCGCTATGATTCAGGCTCGAATCGTGTCATTCGTATCGATGCCCGACCAGAGCTGACCGCGAAATGACATCATGAAAAACAAGAAAAGAAAGCTGCTGCACCAGCTCCAATTTGCTTGCTCTTGGCGAATTTCCACAGTATATTTCATAAACTTGACGTCTTAAAAACTATCATGCACATGTGTTCAACCGATATTCTTGTCGGAACTGAAACTTGGCTTTCAGACGACATCGCCGAAAGCGAATTGATGTTCCCTCCGAATTTTGTGCTGTTTCGTCGGGATAGGAATGGGTCTAGAGGAGGAGGAGTGCTCACAGCAGTAAAACAGCAGTTTCAGCCGTCGCTTATAGAAACTGAATTGCCTTTCAAATTAACCTGGATATCTTCATTTTTGCCATGTTCATTGCATCATTGGTGTCTGTTACTGGCCACCAGACAGCTGATCTGAATTCACTGATCTCTTCAATGACTCTACTGAACAAATCATGAAGAAGTTTCCTTGATGTTTCTTAATCCTGTGCGGTGATTTTAACTACCCAGGCATAGACTGGAGGACGTTATCAGTCAACACTCAAAGTAATCGCGCGGAGCACCTGCATTTTCTTCAGTGCCTTCACTATCATCACCTCACCCAAGTAGTGCATGAACCCACTCGCGGTAATCATACATTAGACCTCATCTTAAAGGGGTCATGAACCACTTTTCCTAGTAATGATCTGATGACCTCAGTATCAGAGTTTACTGCCTCCCGAAACGACTGCTGCAAAAATTTCTCGAATACGCCAAGAATGAGCGAGTTACGGAGGTTTGGCGCACGCTTTCAGCGCTTTCTCTCTTTTCTCGCGCTGACGAGTGCACTGGAAGCTACACAGGGAGAGATGGCACGGGGGAAGAAAGTTACGTCAGCCCGCGTCATGAAACACGATCGCTCTCCCGCTGTGATTCGCATGCGCGAGTGCGGCTACCGTGTACTGAGGAGTGCGTCGCCGGCAAGTGGCGGCACCCCGTGGCAAGAAGTGCATCTGATCCGAACGCCGCTCTCGATTTACATCGGCTATCGGCCAATGAGGATGCTATGTCTTTTTCGACGCGGCGATGCAGATCATGACGTCAACCGGCAGACGCCCCGCCCACCGACGAGAGTGAGAACCGGCCTCTGTTTGAAAAGAGGGCGCCTGAGAAAACAGCAACTTCGTGTTCCGCTTGTAGCCTTTATGACGACTGCAATATTTGGCTGAGCAGTTCATAGCCGTGTCAGCTTTCCGCAGGATGTGCTTTTTCAACAAGCCCAAGGGGTGCTTCATGACCCCTTTAACGAACAATCCTGATCCTAGAAGGGATAAGTGATCACAGAGGTGTGCACTGTTCGTTCCCTCTACCACGCAGTGACAAAAGAAAAATAACAAAACAAATACTCAACTATGCGCAGGTAGATACAGAAAAAATGAATTGCATGTTACAACGCTTTTTAGTTGATTTTTCAGTCAAGCTTCGCAAGCCGTAACAGGTGCATATTTCGCAATAACCTTAAACATATAGAAGATTCATGTGTGCCTAGACTCACTATAAGCTCACATATAAGTGATCCCTGGTTCACTCGCGATGTAAAGATGTGCATAAACCGGAAGAAAAGGGCGTATCGAAAAGCAAGTCAGTCAAATGAGCCAGAAGACTGGCAAAAATACAAAGAAATCTCGAAACAAACAGAAAAAATAATTGTCAAAGCAAAAAACCGATATTTTTACTGCACTTTGCCCAACCTGTTAAAAACAGATCCAAAAAAGTTTTGGAATGTAATAAATCCTAAACAAGATCAGTTGGTACTATCTATGTTAGGTACCGACGGCAACGTGCTGACACTAGATGAGTGTGCCGAGCAATTTACTAAGTATTTTGCCGGGGTATACACAGATCAAGATCATATTAATAGCTCTCTGATCCTCCCGAAGCCAACCATCTCGTTTAGCTTTTCGTCGACCATTACAAGCACTAACGGTGTAAAACATGCCATTGACCGCTTGCCATTCAAGACCAGTCCAGGCCCTGATGGCATCAGTGCTAAACTTTTAAAATTCCCCAGTCACTTCTCAGAAACTGTACTTTCTTTAATATTCTAACAGTCACTTGACTCTGGGGGTATACCAGAACACTGGAAAATAGCTCATGTTCTGCCCATACCTAAGACTGGTGATAACACTGTCTTCAAGAACTACCGCCCTATATCTCTAACCTCTATTAGCTGCAAACTGCTTGAGCACATAATCTACACACATATAATGGCGCATCTCAATCGAAATAATTTGCTTGTAAACAACCAGCACGGTTTCCGTCCGAAGCTCTCGTGCCAAACGCAGCTTTACGAATTGCTAAGAGACCTTCACACCTCACTGCACCTGTCTTACTCTGTTGATGGAATCTTTATCAATTTTTCAAAGGCCTTTGACCGTGTACCTCACAAACGACTAACACTAAAAATACGTAATCTCAAACTTGATAGCGAAACGGCACGATCGCTTGAAGAATTTCTAACAAACCGTTCTCAGGTAGTTAAATTAAATGATAACATATCCAGTCCAACGCCCGTCAAGTCAGGTGTCCCTCAAGGTAGTGTAATAGGTCCGCTTTTATTTTTAATACGTATGAATGGCACAGCATTAAATATTAATTCCACAGTTTACCTTTTCACAGACGATTGCGTTATTTACAGAGAAAGAGCTGGCCCTAACGACGTCATAACTCTACAATCTGACCTTGATAAGCTAACACAGTGGTGCAGCAAATGGCAAATGCAAACTAATATAGAAAAGACCAAACATGTGACGTTCAATTCTGTCTTTAAGTCACAATCTAATATCTACATACTAAACGATAACATAGTAGACTCTGTTACTTCAGTTAAATACCTCGGAGTCTTTATAAATTCTAATCTAACATGGACTGACCATGTAGAATACATTACATCTAAAGCTCAAAAGAAGCTTGGCTTTCTGAAACGACGCTTATATCTGGCCGACAGCGACACCAGGCTTCAAGCATAAAATTTCCTGGTGCACCCTTCACTGGAATATGCATCAATCATTTGGCATCCCCATCAAATAACCCTTACTAATCTTCTGGAAGCCGTTCAGAATAAAGCAGCACGATTCATCTTATCATCATACTAGCCATTTCAAAGCGTTTCATCTTTGAAAGAAACGCTGCAAATGCCGCTGCTTGCTGTGCGCAGGAAATTATCCAGATTATCTTTTTTCCACACCCTGTATCATAGTAATACATCATTTGCCCGGTCGCACATTTTACCGCCATGTCATACTTCTAGTCACACCAATCATACTTACAAAGTAAACCCTATTTTCGCCCGGATGGAAAAATACAAGAATTCCCCTTTAACTCTGTCAATAAAAGAATGGAATGACTTACCTTCCAGAACTGCCACAATAACTGAGCCTTCTTTGTTTAATTCAGCATTGCTTACATACTTGAACTCCTGTAACTTTCAGTAACAATCTTGCTTCGTTCGTTGTTTACTCTTGTTATAGTGTTTGCCTTGTTACTATGTTTTACAAATTACTGTACCATAGCACTGTATTAATCTGCAATGATAGTTTCTCTGTAAAAATTGTTCTGTTTTTATGTCCCCCCCCTATGTAATGCCCCTTAATGGGCCCTTACGGTACTTGAATAAATAAATAAATAAATAAATAAATAAATAAATAAATAAATAAATAAATAAATAAATAAAACTCTATGATTAAAGTACACTGAGTCAGACAAATGAGTATTTCTTTTACAGTGTGCTAGCATGGAAGTAGGTAATTGTGGTACACTGATGATTTGCCATCTCATGCATATGGCATCAAGGTGCGAGGCCCGAGCCATCACATGCCGCATCGTTCATAACTTTTGTTTAGCCTCGAGATGCTCGACACCGTTGGTGCCACACATCCCAACATAATGTTAATGCATTCCTCTAGCATGTACCGCTAAATCAACACTAGCATTCTCGTTGCATTGATGTTTACTCAAATCTAGCTGTGCAGATTCTGTATTGGCCTTGCAACGTTTTGCTGGAGCATTGCCATGCGCCAGCTGAAGCCTTGTGTTCTTTCCAGACATCCACGTGATATCGATAAGATGAATAGAAGTGCTTTCACACTGAAAAACTTGAGGTTCGGGTGATATGTAAACTTCAAGTTATGGCGTAGCTTCAAGGCAGCATGAGTCATACTGCTGTTAAATCACCTTTTCATGTTTGTTATAAACAGAAAAATGTGTATATTGATTTGTTTTGGTTACTTCAAATACCAAAATTTCAGCAAGAGTGAATAATGAATAGCATACTGTCCAATAGAACATCTATGTTCGGCCGAACCTAATCAATGAAATATATGCACCTCACATAAGGTCTATACTACTAATAAGAAAAATCAACAAGTCCTACCAACCTTTAGTGAGGTTGCCCTCCTCTTGAGAAAGTTGAGGTAGAGATCGTGGATCCCATAGGTGTAGGAGTTGTGTACAGGCTCCATGCGCACGAGCGACTTCTGCACTAAGCCATGCATGGCGTGCTCGACATTGGCGGCATCCATGTCCCACAGCACCTCAAACACCTGCAGATGGTGCAACCATTTTTTAAGCTCGAACACCACATCAAAAGAAACTGAAATTGGAGCAAGGCACTAGCTTTCCAGTGGTGGCAGTCAAGAAAGCATTGAAGAAGTTTTCACACAACCAAGCAGAGGCACAGGAGCATTGTCTCGCAGCCTCAGATTTCAAACGGCATGTAAACTGGAGGGAGCACAGTAACCACTCACCAAACTGGGGATGTCAACGTCTTCAAGAAAGAGAGCAAAGCTTTCGAAGTATCCGAGCTGTTCAGAGTCTAGGCTATTGACGATGAGCTCCAAAGCTGCATCGTAGCTGCTGCCTGAACCATGCCTCACTCGACCCTTCCCACGTGCATCTTCAATGTACGGCCTCCATTTCTCGGGCTGCCTAGCATTGGGACGCAGCACAGCTGCAATATTGGCCATCAAGAGGGGCAGCCCTGGGCACAGAGAAAGATGCGAAAAGCTGGTACAGAAAAAATCCCGAATATGATGCTAAGGTATTGCTAAATCCACCTATAACTCACTCCCTGTTTTCGATGAACTTCGCATGTTTTGCACAATTTTATCAACAAAGTAAAATCTTAGCAATCTGGGATTTTTCAATGAGTGCCCGAGGTATCCTAATGTGCAATCATTATACAAGTAAATATGGTTATCGCAAGGTAAGCACAGCAGCTGACAAAGTATGTGCCGTACCTCGGTGGGTAGCCCATATCTCCTCAACCTCTAGAGGCAGCTCTTGCTCAGGCATTTTCAGGATGCTTGCAAAAAGTTGCCGAGTTTCGTCAAGGGTGAGCCCTTCGTCGATTTGAATGGAGTGCTTGTACATGTGTATGTCATTCACAACAGAGTCGTCGCGTGTAGTCACCAGCAGAGGGACGCCTACAGAAAATGCCTCCACAACTTGAGGGGACCACACATCGTCGAGCACCAGCAAGGCCTACAAAGAAACATGAAGTAAACCAAACATTCACAAACAGCTGAGACTGCAACAAATGCTGCGGCAGAACAAGTACAGTAAAACCGCATTAATTCAAAGTCGCTGGGACTGAAAAATCTTCGAATTAAGCAGGTTTTCAAATTAACGAAACATATAAAAAGCGGGATGCAAAGAACACTGAATTACTGAAAGTAATCAGAGGTGGTCGTTGCTGTGCCTGCTAGTTTGTGGCTCCAAGGGCTATGTTTTCTAGCAATACCCGGTCCCAATTTTTCCGCAAGCCTGGGGAAACAGTAGGCCTCGCTACTGCCAGTGCAAAAAAGGAGAAAAGGTCTTGTGGTCAACTGAAATGTGCACCTGCGGAAAAGAAGATGTGCTTCACTGCAACACAGTGGTAAGATGCGGGAAGCATGTCCCCTGTTCTTCGCAGCGTCAGCGCCTCATGATGCGACTATTCACCCATTCTTTCTGGTAAAATAAACAATTTAATAATAGACAGTGTGACGAAATTTGCGATGTGTTCTGGCTGGAAAACATGATCATGGAAGTTTTCAAACTCGATTTTCGAAGTAGGCACTGCAGGCAAAAACTCCGCCAGCAGTGTAAGTGCACAAATTGCTGGAACAATCGCCAATCGAAGGTTTGCATACATCGTGAATTCCGTCAGACTGTCCTTTATTTATTTTTTTTTTCCCAAAAAGAATGGGTAAATCATGATGCACTGACGTTGCAAGAAGCATGCGACATGCTTCACGCGTGTCACCACTGTGTTGCAGTGAAGCACGTCTTTTCTTTTCTGCAGGCACACATTTTAACTAACCACAAGACCGCTGGGTTTTTTTTTTCTTTTTTTTTTTTGCTGGCAGCAGCGAGGCTGGGATGCTTCACCTAGAGCACTGCACGGGCAGTGATTCTCAGCTTGTTCAAGTTTACCCACCCAAACCCAGCCTGCTCACTCAAAAGTGAGGCCCGGGCCCGGCCTGAACCCGAGAAAAAATTTCGCCCACATGGCCATCGGACTCGAACCAGTAATCTAGGTGGTGTTGCCCAAACATGGAATCAACAGCATGGTGCTTGAAGTGGCAAATGTCAAGCCTTTGTTAGCGCATGCTTTGCTAACAATTATACCTTAACCAACAGTAATTGCTTGTAAAAAGGTGCTCATGGTGGAAACAATTGCGCGGACGTACTGGGTACGATGAATGTTCGCTCAGCAGTGGTATACTGTACTTATTGTTGTGGCAAATAGAATGGGTATCATCAAAAGCGTTTTGTAGCAGATACTGTAGCAAGGATAGTGATTTGCAGTAGTTCAGCTTCGATAGGGAGAGCAATAAGAATAGCGAAGACAGAGAACAGAGCACAATCTTCACTTTGTTTTTCTTGTGCTGTCTATTGAAATTTAAACATGCTCTAACGAGAAAGACCAATGGTGCACCCTTCTATATATGTAGCGCATACCTTCAGCATAGTAACACTTTGCCACAGCAAGAGAAATAGAGGAAGAAAGCCAAATATATTACTCTGTATATACACTAATTTAGAAAGAAATTATAACAAAGTGCGTGCACCACGTGTATTTTTGGAAATACGTATAAGCAGCTGAAGGGACAAAAAAAAACTATTCGTCATAGCATTCTTTTCATATATCCCACCACTGCTACTATATACAGTCTATAAGCTTTTTGTGGCATATTTCATAGTTTATTTCTTCACATGTCAATGTGCAAAAAATTAAATTATCAAGAGACTCCGGCTTTAAGTACGCCATGTGCTGTTGCATAACATATCCTACTGCGCTAAAATTCCTCGCACTGCTTGCACTAGCCGAAGGGGCGCACATCTGTCTTTCAAATTGCGAAGGCGTCGGCAGTTGTTCTTAACTTCCACCACTGGATCAAATTTAGGACGTCTTTGGGGACCTCTGCAGAATGAACATAGCTGTCCAGCTCATCTCTTCATTTCTCTCGTTCTCGAACGCGGTCCCACTCTTCAATTTTATCTATAAAACTCCTCTTTGAGGGCTTCCCCTAGCAGTTTTCAACAGTGTAGCTTATGCATGGTTTGCACCGTGCTCTCTTTTTTTTTTCTTCCATACTGTAATGGTGTGTGCCTTCCTAACAATGTTGTACTGGCAGAAGGTTGACAATGGACTACGCGGGTAGGACAAGTGGACTAAGCGATATGAAGCTATTTTTGGGGTTCATCCAAGTTTGGTAATAAAGGCGTGGATAAGCTTCTTGTCGCTTACTTATTGGATGCATGTGGTTCGAGGTAAAGGGACATCACACGGCACGGAATACGTAATGGTCTTTTTTCAAGCCAGATATTTCCTCAAGCGAATATACTTTGCCCCACACCTTATTTAATGGACCTATGCTATTCCTGCACATTCCAATGCTGTTGCGGCAGTATCATCATGCAGTTCTCGCACTATATAGCGCAGGGGTCTCAAACACGCGGCCCGCGGCCTGCACATGACTGTGTTCTACCCATTCTCTTTTATTTTGTTTAAAAGGACGTTCTTAAGCTACACAGGCATGACAGTTTTAAAGCACTTTTCTCGTGAGGCACCCCATGCGGCCATGTGCTGATTCATAACCGTGACACAAGACTATAATTCAGAATCGGCGTCCAGATTTTAGTCATTTCGGAGATAGGTATCAATATGTTGTTGGAATCCTGCCGACAAATACCCTTCAGTAATGACACATCTATGAGATATAGGAAAGGTCTTCTTTGAAATGGCAACGTAAGCTGACATTTGGCTCTTGGTATAAATTTATTATATTACATCTATTACTCGTACTACAAAATAACATCTGCGATATAAAATAATAAGAAATGCAAACAAACCACAGTATAGCGAGATGTTAATGCTTTAAGCGCCTGGTCTACTTACTTTTAGCTCGCTCGTTTCAGATATATAAAGTAGCTACATTGCAAGAAGCAAAAGAGGTTCAGTAGTTGCGCTTCATAAAACTCCTCCAAACAGCTTGCCCGACATAAAAAAAAAAGCATTTTGTTTCCAAGATAAAATGTAAAACATATATGTATGCACAACGTATGTGGAACAAACTTTAAGGGACACGAAAGAGAAAAATGATTTTTATCTTATCAGTAAATTACTCTTTATTACTCTTTTACAATTCCAAAATCGTCACGCTCACCGCGACAAGACTTTCGGTAAGCTAGAAAACGCGCAAAAAGCAAATGCGGGCAGCGACGGCACCTTAAAATTCGCGCAGCAAACGCCGTGACGTCATAGATTCTGACAGCGTCTAGTGGGGCCTGCGTAGTTCCTAATCAGTAAAAATGAAGTACACTAACGTCTGAGGGGGCCACAAACTTAACATACCTATTTAAGGAAATTTCGTAGAACCAATGTTCCCAAAATACGACAAATAAAGTTTGAAATCCGTGACCTCACGTGCGGAGATTTCAGCACAAGAATTAAAAATGGAACTTTGCCCTTGATTTCCTCCTCTATTGATAAACTTATGATGGTGAAATGAATGATATTCGAGTTCTCAGAGTACGCTTTATCAGTCTAAACCGATTCAGTGTTTCACTTTATTGTCCTTTTAAGAATTGAGGAAGCTCCAAACCCGGCTCGACCTGAGCCCGCCACCTTAAACCCGGGCCCGACCCAAAACCCGGAGCTCCAGGCCCGAGCCTGGCCCAGGCCTGCCGTGAAAACTACTTTGCCCGGCCCGGCTGGGCACGGGTTTTCGGGTAGGCCCGAGCCCGTGCGGTGCTCTAGCTTCACCTATCACTCATTAGTATTGCTACATTGCATTGAATAGTAGCTCCTAAGGGTTGTTGTTTCTGTGAATTTGCAGCGAAATTGGGATCGGGAATTGGCACATGGCACCCAAAGTTCTTGAATTAACCGGGCTGATCCTGACCGCCGCTTCAAATTATCCACTCAAATTTACATTGCAAAATGCGGGACCGCAGAAATCCTTTGAATTAAGTGGAATTTTGAAATAACAGCTTTAATTAACGAGGTTTTACTGATAAGAGCTAACAAGCATTCCTGATCCCAAATGGTACACTTTGGTATAAAAATCATAAATACCAAAACAGCAAGTGCATATATACCTAAATACAGATAGAACGTGAAGCACCAGTAAGAGATCCTACAAAGAAAAAAAATCAGCAAAAGTTAAAATGCAACTCTGCCAATTTCATCATGCAATCTGTTGTTGCCATCACTATGTACAGTAAAACCTTATTATAATGAAAGTGAAGCTGAATTTGCTTTGTTATAACCACTATATCGTAATAGTATCAATCACAGTCGCCGACCATTCATTTCGAAGCTAAAAATCGGACATGCTCGTTTATTCGAACACCTTTGCAGCACTGCCACTCGCCCCATTACTTCGCCCCATTGAAGTAATATAAACTCACGACCGAAAATTCGGACACCTCACAGTGCACCGTTCAATTTCTTGGACTACGGCTGGCTGATCGAGTGCATCGTCGAATGCCATGACAAGCTGTCAGCGATGTTTACAATATATTTTTGCTAGATTGCCAGCACTGAAAGTTTGCACTGGCTATGGCTTGAGGTCAAGCCAGTGTAAAAATCCATGTAGAAGCTACAATTGCCGATCTCAAAGGCTATGTTGGCTACGTATAATGGTTGCCTTTCAGCTCTAGCCAGCCGAGTATCCACTGAATGGCTGCTACGGCCAAATCTCAGGCCAAGCCAAGCTGCGCTCTGAGTCAGCACAGTTGGTGTTTGAGAATGACCGGCTGTACCGCACGTACGACTCAAAGAGAGAAGTAGTACACCACGAGCGCTGCAGCACGAACTAGCCAGGCGTCGTTCTCTTTTGAGTTTGAGGGTTTGCATTGCCAGCTGTTTCTGCGGCTAGGCCTGATCTGTGCCTCACGCTCTGGGTCTCTCTCTCTTGTTTGTTCCTTGACGTGCGAGGCCTGATCTGAAATGACTCCAACGGCACCTGTTCCATCTGCACTGTCGGTACTAATGGAGAAAAGCGGCAACTACAAGACACTGACAATGGCGAAAAACGCAGCGATTATTCGCCAGGTGGAAGCAGCCAATTTCAATCCGATGTTACTCGGGAACTTTCGTCAAGTTGGACGATGACGAGATCGTCTGTCAGGTTCTCAAACCAGCGCAGATGGACAGTGACTCCAATGATGCGCCGCCCACACCACGGTTATCAAAAGTGGATATAGCACAGGCCGTAACAGTGCTACTGACAAGCTACAGCAACGACCAAACACCGGCTGAAATACTGGCCGATTTGGTCGTACTTCAGCGTGCTCGTGTGCAGACGTGTATTGATAAGCTTTTGCGGCTACTAGGCCAATAAAGTAGGCTTGTGCAAATATTCGAGCTCTTCGAATATTCGAACGAATATTACAGTATTCGAATTCGCTTCGATTCGAATTTAAATTATTGGAAATTTCGAAGTATTCGAAATGAACGAATAGGTGTACATTAGTCCGCATGTAATGCCCCTGTAAAGGTGGTTTCACTGCAGTGGAGGAGTGCTATGCCGTGAATGCACCTTTCCAGAAAGAATCCGCACTGCCGCGAAGCCCCCTTTCAAGGTTAAATGAACAGATTACCCTCACATCGATTCATCATTTTTTAAGTTTAAAAGCTTGTTATACCAGCTTATATGCTTCAAGTATAGTAAATTTTAAAACGTCACATATTTTACAGGTTATCACCTGCATTCTACCGAAAGTCAAATCCTGCTACTACTATTCAAGGTTGCTTCCACTTCCTTTGAACTAAAAAGAATGACATTTGCAAATGCGTTACAATTTTAAAACGTGCCGGTTGGCTGAGTCATGACAAATATGCTCATTTTGCTTTATAATATGTGATATATGCTATTCGAATTCAATTCGAAATTATTCGACCAAAATCACTATTCGCTTCGAATTCGCTTCGAACCTAAAATTTGCTATTCGCACATGCCTACAATAAAGGCACTTTTTTTCTGGTGAATCCTCTTTTTCGTACTCTCGATTATTTGGACTTTTCAGCAGTTCCCGTAGAGTAATAAATGGTCGGGGACTGTATTGCCCTTTATTACAGTAATACGCTCAATAAGCTGCAAAACATAAACGTGCAAACAAGATGGCACTGTGGCCCACAGTAACAAAATTTTCGTCTGCAATGCGACAAAATTTTCATCATATACAAAAATTTTTTATTTTCTTACATTTTCTATCCCATTCTTTAGCACAGAGTTAAAGGGACGCTAAAGGCAAATAATTTATGTCAGAGTGAAAGGTCAATGTGTGAGAACATCCAAAACGTCAGTAGTATTATCAAGAGCAGTGCTCTACTAATAGAGAAATTAGGGTAAATGTAGGACATGATATGCGCCACGAGTGGGACATTTTGGAAATGATCCCAATGACGTCAAGAGTTCAGAGTACAATTAACCAGTAGTAATCAAACTAGTTGCGATAAAAAAAGAACCTTCCGTGCATCACAAGACCTGATAAAATGCTGCTTGTTCGTTTCTGTTTCATTCATGGAAAAAAAAACCTCTTGGTGTTACCATGGGGAACGGCGTGAGTGGTTCAAAAGTTCTGTTTTAGCCAGGCCGCGCTTCGCTCACGTGGTCGCGTCTCAGTAGTAGTTTCAGTATTGCGTACTGTTGCATGTGCTTGGCTCTTGCTATTTTCGCACGGTTGATACACTACTTCTGCTGCTTGTCAAGCTAAGCTCTGTTACAGTGAACTATACAGTATTGGAGTGGCCCGTGGCTGCGCCTTGGCAAGGTTGATGGCCGCTGTTGCGCAAGAAACAGTAGCATCGGCGGCCGGGCAGTAAAGGCGCGCAACATTGGGCACGACAACTGCTACGTCAGAAGGCCCGTTCAGGCGGGTGATTTGAAGGGGTGCAGACCACTAAAATGCCATTTTCTTTCAAAATAAGCATTTCCTTGGCACAAAACAAGCACTACGAGGTTTCTGGAACACTATTTCAACAATCAACGTCGACTTAATATTTGCCTTTAGTGTCCCTTTAAGGGAGAGACTGCGCTTAAGATTTTTTCTTTATTTCTTGATCGATTTCGATGAACCTTGGTGACTTTAGGTATATTTGTGTGCTGATTTCAAATTTGCAATTATTTTTCCAGTATATAATGTGTAGTTTTTAAAATACAAAATATTTCATGTGCCTTTTGGGAAGCAAGATTATTTCTAAACTGAGTGCGTTACAAAGCAAGTCAGCATATTACAATAATCCGGAATCGAAACTGCGTGCAGTGCAACAAAAACCCATTTGAACAAAAATTATGGTACGTTGAACATTCGCGAGTGAGTCAATTTCAAGCTGGAATTTCATCTGTGAGTGTTCAACATACCATAACTTCTGTTCTAATGGATTTAGAACATCCATTTTTGCTGCACTGCACACACTTCAGATTCCAGATTATCGTGATACGCCGATTTACTTTGCAACTACATAACTCGGTTTAGAAAAAATCTTGCTCCCCAAAAGGCACATGAAATATTTATTTTAAAAACTACACATCAAACTAGAAAAATAACTGTATATTTGAAATTAGTGCACAAATATACATAAACACAGGAAGATTCATCAAAGTTGATCTATAAATAAATTTTTTTTCAAGTGCCATGTCCCCCTTTAAAGGGACACTAAAGAGAAACAATGAATTAGTTTAGATTGATAAAGTGTGCTCGGAGAACTCTTGTGTAGTTTATTTCGCCACCATAGGTTTATTATTTAGAGGAGAAAACAAAGTTCAAAGTCTCATTTTTAAATTTCGCGCCGAACTTTGTAATGCGTGACGTAAAAGATTTCAAAGAGCATTTAACGTATTTTGGCGCCGCTGGCTTGACGAAATTTCTACAAACTCGTTATGTCAAGTCTCTGGCCCCCTCAGAGGACAATGCACTTTGATTTAACCGATTAGGAACTACGTAGGCCCAAGCAGGCGCCGTCAAAAATATGTGACGTCACGGCAAATGGTGCGGGAATTCCAAGGTGTCATCGCCACCTGTATTTTCTTTTTGCGCGTTTTCTCGCTTATTAAGGGTCTTCTCGCAGCAAGCGTGGTGTTTTTAGTATCGTGGAAGCGTACTCTACTAATGCGAGAAAAATCGTTTTGCTTTTTAGTGTCACTTTAAGCGCTCATTTGTCCCCTAAAACTGTGTCCTTGTCTTCTGTGCATGCTGATATTTCGCGATGACGATCTTTATGCTTTTCTCAACATGCCAGTGCACCATTTCATCTTTCTGCAAGATTTGCAGATGCACATATTTGCTACTCACTCTGGGGTATTTCAGACTCCAACGCTTCAGCCGACAGGTCGCCATTTCGACAGTGCCAACGTCCTTGTGCGAGTCGTAGTTCAGGCGGTCGAGCTGAAGATGCATCTTGTGCAGCACGTCGCTCGGCTCACGCAGTTTGCCCATTTGTATCCAGTGGACTCCATCCGGGAAGCATTCCCGCAGCAGCTTATAGTCCCTCAAAGCCTCTGCGGCCAGGATCGACTTGCCACAGCCTATCATGCCATGCAGAAGCACAGATCCATTGGTACGGTGATCACTGTGGGACAGAGACCACAATGCTTCTCTGATCTTCAGCACAGTCCCTCCTCGCTTCACCAGATGCACGGGGCGAAACGGCACTCCACCATTCTGAAGTGCCTGTCAAGAATGAGAAAGTAAGCACAAGAATGTCAGAGAACTCACTTTTTCTTCAAGTGTGCACCCAATTGCCACATGAAATTGTCACAGCAACACTGCCAGTGTCCAAGAATTCGTTGTCACATGAATTGCCTGCTTAGGATAAAAATTTGCTTTAACAGTGGTGCGAAATCGCCACTTTCAGTTCATGGCTTTCAATGTTTGCCTCAGATGTAATGCTGTGCCACATTGCATGTTACAGTCGATCTCGGTTATATCGAACTCGGATATATCGAATTATTGGCTATATCGATCAGTTGAGAAATCCCCTTGAATTTCCCATGCAAAAGTATGGGGTTGGTGTGCACGTATGTCGAACTCCCGCACAGCGAAACATCCGCTATATCGAACGCTGCCCCGCGCCGAAGCCCAGAAAGTGCATTTTTCCTAACCATTGATCATTTTTCGGCCGCGTTCTCATAAGTTCCAATCCCTCGTCACGCGCAGGTGACGAAATTGCGTTGCTCTAGTTCGTTGCGCAGCGCTTGTCAGTTCACTGGTATATTTGACGCGCGGTACGCAGGTTTTAACGCATGGGCTAGTGTTTTTCAAAGAGGCTGATTGCCGAGGGCACCAAAATGAGAATTCGAAGTGACTTCGCAGTCTTGTTGTAATGTTTGCATTCCCTTCCTTGTCTCTTCGCGCACGATGGCATGCGGGCCCGCAAAGCATGGCCTTCGAGATCCGCAACCTCGTGACGTATTTTGTGTTTTCGGTTTTAAAATGCTGATCTCAGAGGCTACGCTTTTTTTCGCATTTTTCGCCAAAGTAGCGGCTGCCTTCTGCAAAGCCACAAGTGCCATCGGTATCACCAACATGTCAACGGTGGAGAAATGTTCCTTTGTGCAGCGTGTACTTCGTGCTTTGTTCTTGATAAATCGTTATTCGAGAGACAAACTAAACTGTCCCGCTCGTAGCGATAAAAATGATGACTGGTGCTTGAAACGACGTCAAGTAAAGCACCGTCGTGCACTGTTTCCTTACGGGCCTTGGTACTAGGTGACGACTTCGGGCGCGTCATGACCGCCAACTACGGCGTACGGTGCATCAGTGAATTTTGCGACTTAGCGTTTCCGGGCGCCGTATCGGACGGGAGCACAGCGAGTGACTTCATCAGTGCAGATAACGACGTAGCTGTTTCTGACTGCATCGATGCCGAGATCATAGCTGACGTTGCCGGTGCTGCGGAAATGGACCCGTGCGGTTTGAAGATGCCAGCCGCCGCTGCCACCGCTAAACCCTTTACGGCGCTACAGAGCTCCCATCAGCGTTCAGCGTCGATCACCGCTATTGTGGCGGAAGGTGCTGAATTTACTCATTTGGACAGCTTATATAATATTGACGATGACTTGATGAATTCACGACGCGCAAGAAGCAAGACAAGTTGACGGACTTCGTTCATGCGAAATAAAGTGCGCTAACTTGCAGAAGAAGTTCTCGCTTTGTTCTTTAGCATATGTGAGCAGTTGTCATGTTCGCGCTTTTTACGATTTCAGAAAACTGTGTCGAGGCCTGCAGTGCTTTAACTAAAGCCTTAAATAAGCATATTTCGTATTTCGAATTATCGATATATCGAACTATTTCACGATCCCCTTCGAGTTGGATATATCCGGGATCGACTGTATTGCGTCATGTACTGTTAGATCAGAGCACCTCAAACTGGGCTCTGAAAAACCCAGCGCAGAACCCAGGTGTTCTGCAATGGAAGTTTTAAGAGTTCTGTAAGCAACCAGAATGAATGTGATAACATCCTGTTTTATCCCAATTAACACAAATTATCAACCAGAAAAAAGATTGAGTTATGTGACTTTGCATGCCAAAACCACATTTGTTTAACTAAAAATGGTTCACTAGATGTGACACCTTTGCGCATCCTGTAGACTACCACCGATGCAAATTGTACCACCGATGAAAATTGATCCAATAAAACACGTTGCGGGGCTAGTTGGTGATACATTCTTATTTAAAAATTGTAGCGCTACATTAGACGAGGACAAGAAGAAAGGTACATGACAGGACGGTGTAGCACTACAATTTTTAAATAAAAAAATTGATCCAATTGTCCTCAAAGAGGTGGCGACCTCACCTTGTGCACCTCGACATTCTCCTGCCTAATGGCACTGTGCTCCATTCGAAGCTTCTGTGCAATCCACACATAGGCATTGTCTCGTTCCAAGGCATCGATGAACACATTGTAGCCAGCTTCACCCTTGCCACTCAAGGCATCAAGGAGTCTTCTAACTCTGTTTTCAACAGAATCCTGTAGTATGTGTAAAAGAACATTTAATGGGTAATTTACTTATTTTTTTATTGTACCCTCAGGACCTGAGGGCATTACAAAGGGGAGAGGCGATACATAAAGAATACATTACAATATAAACAGCAAGGCAAAACGAAAAAAAAAAAAAGAAAGTACAAGTACGAAGTAACTGGTGCAAACACACAGCAAGACAATAACTTAAAATAGCAGCAGGGGTACATTATAACAATTTTAGAACGGTAACGAAAAAATTATATAGTAGCAAGCATATACAAATTCAGAGAAGAATTATGGTTTTACGAAATAGGTTATCTGCTGATAGGTTATTAGTTATGCTTATCTTATATGGTAGTCTGAGGAACATTGACAAAACAATGAAATTACTGTAAAGACAAGTACGCCCTTGAAATTTTTTTAATAACATCATGAAAGTGTTGACCCCAGGGCACCGCAGTTTCCAATATCAGTGAGAAGCAATGAGATCAGCAATACGACGATCAGCTTCCCATTGGCATTTTAGATACATCAGAGTGCAGATAACGCTGACACGGTGCATGCACCTCTAAACAAACAGCGTGGCAGACGGTACATTGCACACGAGTGTGCTTTCTACACTTGTGCATTGTATAGCAAATCTTGTTACTCCTAGCTATATTAGGCTTTACCATGTCATGTGGTCACCGCTCGCACAATATTGTTAAAATTGCAAGGGTGTGCATGTGCAATACCAACTTAACAAAAACGTATTTAAAGCACAAATTGTCGATGCACACCGGTGCGTGTAGGCATGCATGCACCCCCCACTCCCCTGCCTCACACACACAAATGCCAGCTTGTTAAATGTGCTGGTCTGTAATGTTGTTTTTCTGTGCGTGTGTAGTACTCTGTGCTTTGGATATGGCTTTTTCAATAACTTTTTCTGTTAATATATTCTTTGCGATTGTGACCCTGCTCTCTTTTGCTGTATTCCATAAGCACGACTTAAAATATGAAAGCTGTGCATTTTTCATTGTCACCGAGTACTAATCCTATATTTTTCCTCGTCAGACTGTCATGGGAGTCCAAGTGTCCCTTGGCACATATTGCAGTCATGTCACCTGTGGCCAGAGACATAGCTCACCCATTTTAACAGAAAGTGGGATGAGGGAAGCCAACTGTGCATTGTGGGAAAGGTGCGTAGGGTAAACCAAGACAATGTTGTGACTGAAATATGGAAGTTTATTCATGGTTCATTCCAGTAGTATAAGATGCATGTTCAGAACAATATGCAATCAGTAATATGAGCTGCTCAAGGTTTGCGGGCTGGTAAAAAGCAAACCAACACCACCCTGTAGCTGCCACTTTTGTCTTGCTTTTCCTTCCCTCTAAATAGCCATGTTATAAGCTTATAACTACTAAAGAGCTCAGATGGGACTGAATTCACTGAAATTGCTTTAAATATCTATTTTGAAAATATTGTCGCGAATCCACCTGACATCTATAAAAACATTTCATGCAAATCCACAACTGAGATCTGCAATCGCACAAAACACATTTCCCTGCTGCAGAAGTTGAATACTCAAATGCGATAGTGAATATGACGATGCCATTTTCCACACCTGTCTCAGGATATCCTCGCACTCTTCCTTCGTGAAGATGCCAGATTCTTCAATGTGGGGAAGCACGAACTTGGCCTCCACATCTGCCACTATGGCGTCCCGATTTTTTGCCAGGCATATCTTCTCTGCGGTGTCTAACTCATGCATGGCGCTTCCGGGTTCTAGATCTAGTGAAAGACAGAAAAGCAAACACAGTAACCTTGTCATGTAAAGAACTTTTTTTTTTCATTCAATCAATCAGTCAATCAAATCTTTATTCAAAATCAACCTTGCAGCATACAAAGCTGGTACGATGGATGTATATCGTGTAAATGTGCATCCAGTTGTAATGCGATTGATAGAAGCAAGTCACAAAGCCAGCATAAGCACTTGCATAGTCTTTTTTTTTTTCAATTTTATATTTTTTCAAGCATCACAATGGGCTTACCAACACTCCTGTCATTGTTCCATAATAAAAGAGAGAAACCAATTTCTGAACTTGTGTTCCTCACAACGTAGCTCAAGGCTCATACCAGAAAGTACTTGGTCACAACCTTAACTGCAAAAATGTGGGAGGCTTTTGGGAAGTAAGTCTGATACTAAGGCAGAGTATGGGGTGTGAACACCTATAGTCAGCTTGTACATTCAAAAGTTAGAAGGGGGGGGGGGGGAGGGGGGGGTCAGAGCATCGGCCCGTGAATGTACAAACACCATAAACACAGATTTGCAAATGTTTGTCCTCACAACAGCACCCCATAGCTTTACACATAAAAGCAAAAATATACAACTTTTTATCAATTATGAAGCACTATTAAAAACCAAGCTTAACAGTACAGTGAGCATACTGCAAGCTCTGCGTTAAAGCCTGTGTTAAAATCACTATGTATATCAGTTTAGACTGACAAATTGTTATTTGAAGGCTATAGGTTCATTATTAGAAGAGAAAATGGAGGACAAATTTAAATTTTCGAATTTTGCATGGAAACCCCAGCACCTCACTATGCGATGTCATGGATTTCAAATGAAGTTGTCATATTTTGGCCGTACTGTCGAAATAAAATTTCCCGAAACCTGCCATATTAATTCTCCGGCTCCTTGTAAGACACTAATTCATTTTTACCAATAAAGAATTATGTAAGACCTAACAGACGCTGTCAAAATCTATGATGGCAAAGCAAGTTGGTGTGTGAACTTCCAACTTCCAAGTCAGCACTGTCGCCCGTGTTTTCTTTCTGCACAATTTATGACTTACCAAGCAGTCAGAGCATTTGTGGTATTGTGGAAGGGTAATTTACTAGCACCAGTGAAATCATTTTTTCCTCTTTAGTGTCTCTTAACACAATGATACCGGCTCATGTACAGCCTTTTTTCATGTCCATCAGACAAAAGTGCATCACGCTAGCAGACATAAAACAAACAACAGGTTGGTATCAATAATTCACACACAAAAAAAAAAAAAACATTTATAGCACGCCTTGTTTCTTGACAGTACACCTTACAAAAGCATTACAGTGTACAAAAGCTAGGCTGAAATGCAAACACCTTATCAGCTGGATGCATTGTTTGAGATGTTGACGCACCAGTGTGACAAATACTAAGCCAATATGCAATGTTTCTATATGGTGAAATGGTGATGGAAGGGAGATCATATTTATTATTCCAACTAGCTCATTGTCCAAACTGTTATCACAATTAACTCACTAGGCATTGCTCTCAGGTGGCAGCTGCATGGCAAAAGTATAATGTTAAAGCTTTCTGTAGATCTTGTGTCACACTGGCACATAATCATGTGCTAACCCAAAGATTAAAAATTTCAGAAAATCAAAGAAGCAGTTGAACACGGTATACATACAATTCTATGAAGAGGATTGGGGGCTATTAGAATGGTGTTGCTCAAATACTATGAATCAAAGATGAAGCTGAAATGACGACATGGTATGTATACATGTTTAAAATCATCGTTTCACTGAGCTACACTGAACTGCGCTGACTCGCACAACACAGTGTCATATTCGACCGCATTACTCGGAACAAAACCAAAAGCGGCGCACGTCTTAAGGACTGAGTTACACAAAGACCATATGCGTGTGACAGTCTTTCTTTCTTTTTAATGGAAATGTAGCCAAACAACCATGTAATGTTGACGATATATGTATTCAATCAGCTCGTAAACAGAGTTCATATACATACACCGCACATGTTCTACACACACACACACACACACACACACACACGCAAACACACAAAAAAGAACGGTGAGAAAAAGGCCTTGACAATGCACTTGCACCGGAAAACACTGGCGAGCGACCGCGTTCCTGATCCACAGTCCAGTAACCTCGCTATCAAAATTACAAAAAAAAAAAAAATTAACGGCCAAGTGTGTAGCGCGTTAGCTGTTTGCCTGCCTTGTTGATTCTCCGCAGTTATGGCCGTGACTAAGTTGTGCCTTTTTCTGTTTGCTTCATAACTTAAATATGTACGATAACTTCCCGATAGTGCTATCGTATATACCTCCATCAGGAACAACGCACGTCAAATGTCATGAGAACGCGAGCGTGTTTTCCTACCCAGGCAACAACGAAACATTTTATACGAGGCCTGAAACCAAGTAGAAACGGTCACAACAAAGACTTTCGACTTTACGGCAATCTAGATGTTACAATAATTTGTTGCACGGCAAAAATGTTTCCACTGAAGTGAAACATGAACGAGTCGGTGTCACGGCGTTGACGAAATTCAGCACGCGTGCACTGTAGCAGTATGCGAGCTTTGCTAGTATAACAGCAAGTGATGCCACAGTGACCACATAGCAACCATTGGACCCCTGTGGTCAGTGAATCACTCCAATGAAAAAAGGGTCAAGGACTACTCCGAAAAACCGCGGTTTCCGAAAGGAGATGAGAAGGAGAGAAAGTGCGATATTTCTCTAAACACTGCACTACTGACAGTGAGGGCTAACTACGTGTACTTAATGAATCCCTTAAAACTTCTAAGTCAGCTGAAATAACAAAGGGGAAGAGGGAGGGGTCAGGGGGCAAGGTTGGCTTTCATCAGTTTCACAGTGGAGAGTAATGCCTGCTGAAAAACAACATTCCCCAAAACACGAGCCACTTACTTGTTTTCATAGATGAACCACGGCAGAGGTGAGAACCACAGTAGCTCCTTGAATTCTCATAATTCTACCGCTCTATTTAAACAGCGCTCAGCAGTTTCTCTAAACGTGTCGCAACAAGAAAGCACCTCACAGCTAACAACACACTGAACACGGCACGAACGATACGACGGCACGAACGGCAGTAACGGCAGTAAGCATGCAGTAAGCGAAGTGTGGTAGTAGTGAATCATAGAGCAGAGAGCACACTTACATAGGTGTTGTCCGGTGGCGCTGGTGTTCATTCCACCATAGAGTTACTGTATATGGTATACCTTTAGGTAGCAGAGTTGCGCATAGGTCTGGCTAGCAACCACAGCTATGCGGCGAAGTCGCACTCCATTTTTGCAGGCGACATGCCTACCGCGTCGCCGATAAACATGTCTGGCGTGTCGAAGGCCGGTGATAAACATTGGCTGTCGATAACTAGTGTTAATTGAGTGGGCTGCAGCGGCGGCGTCGAGAAATACAAAAATTGGCCCGAGCGTCAGCTTCTCCGCAATGCATGGCTGCTAGCGGCGTTGGAAAACAGATGCGCAACTCTGCTACCTAAAGGTAGCATATACGGTAACTCTATTCCACCATCCTCCATGTTGTGGGTGGTTGTGGGTTCGTCCGCGCATCATTTCTCTATCGCACCACAAAGCCACAAATGCGACAAAGGTCGGCCGTTCCTAAGAATCACAGAGTACTTCATAGAGTTTTTCATAGAATACTTCATAGAGTAGCACGAAGTTTCCAACCAGCGGCCGTGGCAGTAGGAAACATGGTAGGAAACGAGCAGCAACAGGTAGTTATGCAACAGGTGTCGCCTATATTGAATTTGAGCGGATTTAAACGATGCTTTGCTCGTCGGAATGTTTAGGCGGTTGAGCTGGTTCATTTCCTCAGAGTAAAAAAAATATTGTCGACGCTATGACATCCCGAATATAATATTCGAGATATTCGAGCCAACCGTTTTTGTAGCGTTAGCTACACTTGCCTAGCCGGAGCCGATTTCGCGTCGATCTTCATGAGCCGTGCTGCGCATGAGCCAGCATCAGTCGCGCTCTCCGCCACCGCCTCGCCGCTGTTGGTCTGCGCATTCGGAGAGGAGTGACGTCGTAGCCATGGCAGACACACTGGCGCCGGCGCGCGCGCAGCTATTCGCTGTGCAGTCGCCGTCTGACACTGCGCTGGAGCCGCTTGATAGCGCCTCTGACTGGCGTTTGCAGGTGGGTAACGCCATGGAGATGGAGAGCGCAAATGCTGCTCAACGGCGCAGAAGAGCCGAGAAGCTTATCTCATCGGATCCCGAAGTAGTTGCCTGGCAATTAGCGGTTCAGCGTAGGAAGAATGAACAGAAGAAGGCTAATAATCCTAGACAATCTGGAAAGCTAAGAATAATCAGCTGAACCTTTGCTAACGCTACGTATATATCCTGGCATAGCCGAGCTAAGCCACTGCAAATTTTTTTTTGTTTTTTTTTCTCTTTCCTATGTGACCATGATCTATACTCTGAGGCATGCGCGAAAAAGTTTTCAGTTCATGAACTTTTGCGTTTGAAATCCATTCGTGTATCCCTCTTCTTTTCTGAATTAAATGCTGTAGAGAAAAAAAGGCGCGCAATGTTCGCTCAATGAAACACACAGATACACCTTGTGTGTGCTTATCTGTTTCCCACCAAAGTTAAAAAAAATGCCTCCACCTCCCCGAAGGGAATCGTGAGGAAATGCGAATGCATATTTCTTGCGCCGAGAGTACACGGCGCGCAGGGGCGTAGCCAAGGGGGGGGGGGGGGGGGGTTGGGGGGGTTCAAATCCCCCCCCCCCCGAAATTTTTCAATTTTGCTTGCGTATATATACACGCACACATACAAACGCACGCACGAACATACATATATAGTATGGTTGAACCCCCCCCCCCCCCGAAAAAAATTTCTGGCTACGCGTGACGGCGCAGTAATTTTAATGGCGTAAATTAATGACGAGACGAGGATTTGTACCGTAACCATTTATTTACACATTCATCAGCACCTGTTTGTGTTGTCATACCTGACGGCCATAATCTCAGCCACGGCCGGGCTAGACCGCACGCGAGCGCGCGCGTGCGGTCTAGCCTAGAGTCACTGTATATGCTACCTTTAGGAAGGTAGCATATACAGTAAAGGCTCTGTTATACTCCGACGTCCGACGCGAGCGCCCGCGAGGACGTTGCGCTTCGTCACGCCGAGCCGGCGACGCTACGCCAGGCGCAAATCGGTCTCCGCTACAGTCGAGCCGGCTCCAACGCGCCGGTGCGATCGCATCTAGAGGAGCGCATGCGCAGTAAAGTGAAGAACGCGTCGCGCCACCTTTCGAGAACCGACGAAACAGCCCGCGAAGCAGGTTTCTGTACATGCAAGTCTGGCGCGGCTGGCGCGAAATGCAGCAGGATCTATTCGGCGCCGAGCGACGCCCGAGCGCGCCAGCAGCCGTCGACCGCGTCGGTGGTCAGCCGACGCCGGACTATAGAGGGCTGTTTTTTGCTGACGTAACGTCGCCGTGACGCGCGCACGCGCGCGTCGACGTTACGCTGGAGTATATCAGAGCCTTAACTCTAGTCTAGCCCGGCCGTGTCTCAGCCTTGTGGTCGCCGTTGGCGTTTCACAGCGGCGTCTCGAGCACACATTTCTTCTTGAGAGGCGCCCAGCCAGCGGACGGGAGAGTGGTGCGCAGGGAGGAGAGAGAGCGAACGGCGAGAAAGCGGTGCGGGGATAAGGTGGCTAGAATGGGGAGGTGTGCTGAGCGCCGCGCGTTTCCCTTGCCAGAGAGGGTCCCTCTGCGCGCCGATGCCGCCAGGGGCGCTGCTGCAGGGGGCGCGGGCTATGGGCGCGGGTACAGCCGCCGCGGTCGCAGATTGCCCTTTGGAAGGCTATTACAAGGAAACGCGGCGTGATTTTTTTTCTTTTCACCATTTACGTGTTCTTTATTGTACACGAGTCATGCATTAGTGAGCTGTGGTGAAAATGCCCTATAAAACGAAGGGAACTGAACGCTGGTGCTTCGTTCCTGGCTGCTACGAAAACTCTGAAACCAAAGAACTGAATTGCGAAGAAATACATTGATAGTGATTAACAAAATGTATGTTCGCCCTATCCCGGTATAGGGCTCCGTTTTCTTGTTGTTGTTCTTTTTCTCTGGCAACGAAGCTTAAAAAATGAAACCTCTAATACTATTAGAAAGGAATGATTTGCGCTTGTGCCTTGGACTTCTAATAATCGTTGCAAGCAACGTGTTAGATATGGAAGCGCGATTACGATGGTCTGTAATTAGATCAGAGACACCAACAGTTAAAACGTACATTTTTAAAGACATACAGTTCGCATCAGACAATCTTTATATGTTTTCATTTAAAAACCTAGTTTATTTTTTGAAGCATTAGTCGTGAGTGAACACACCTCAGATTATATTCGCATTAGCGCTGCTAGAACTACTCAATGTAAAAATATAACATATTGACTCTTCAAGTAAGCTCAATTCGATCCTTCGCACACAATTGTCGTGATATTTTTTCTCCTAATGCTAAACAAATGCCATTTCTGTATTTAAATTACCAGTACACAATTACCTTGCTCACATGAGAATTAGCAATACAACTCATTATGTCAATAAAAAAACCGCGACTTATGCATCGGTAGAGGGTAAGGTTAGGACAACGTCACTAGACTAGGTAGCCATGCTCCCTATTGGGTTGCAGAAATTAGCGCTTTTTTTTTTCTGTCTTCCTCTTATCATCCTATTAATTCCAGAAATACTGGCTGTTGTTTTAGCAAGCTCCCGTCAAATGAATCAACAGCAGTTATAGTTACAGATTATCTTTCGGTATATATATATATATATATATATATATATATATATATATATATATATGTTCAGCGAATTCAACACTCCTGAGCATGTTTCGTTATCTAATACCTGCAAACTTACAAAAAATTTGGTTGCTGAGGGTACTGGGCCACCGCGGATTGTATCTAAATGAAATGGTGGATTCATGAGCCTCAGTATCTCTATGTGGAGCTCTGATTCCTAATTGACCAGATACGGCTTATGCGACAGCTTTAAGGTATAGAGATGCTTGTTTGCAAAGCGACACTGGCAAATTATCACTGGATAAATTTAAAAACTTCGTACATGCAAGGTACTGGAATAAACAGCGGTGTGCATCGTGACAATTAGAAGTTTCTTACAGCAGATTATGCGGTCAAATTCCACGAGTTATTTTTTATTTATATAATATGCTGGTCTCATGGCGTCCCCGGCCGTTGTGCAAATTTTGCAATCAATTTAAACAACGGACCACTTCCTTTTATTCTGTCGCCGATATTACAATTAGAAAAAAAGGTACCTCGTAGCTCCACTTCAGAAGACATGATTAACAATAAGTTACTGTTTTTATATTCAGAGGGATGTCTGTTATGCTGTATTTGGTTATATAAATATGACGAAAAGATTACCGCGATGGTTTATTTTTCTTGCCGTTTTCTTTGTTCCAAATCCATTTAGTCTAGATCGATCTTTTGCATTACTTCAGATCTATATATTTACTACCGCGAGGTAGTAAATATATAGATCTGAAGATATAGATGGCAGTATGACCGCTAAGATATAGATGACAGTACGACCGCTTGCTCATTTATCATTTTGATTTACTCGATGTTTACTTTTTAATCTAACTTTCTAGTTACCCTTGGCTTCATATGTGTTTTTTTTTAATTATCCATATTGTGTGTAACGAATTTTTTTTCTTTCAAGGAAGTAACACCAATGGACATTTGCTGGTTGGTGCGCACCGCATGTCACTCCGATATATTCTTTCTCGCGTGCATTCCTTCACGGAAATCATTAAAAAAGGAGAGGAAGATGAGAAGCGTACGAACTTGAGCTTGTTGGTACACATTCATAGTAAAAAACAGCGCGAAAACTACAAGGACGAGACAGCGCTTGTCCTGTTTTATCTGTCTCGTCTTCGTAGTTTTCGCGCTGTTTTTTACTAGCAGAGGAAGATATGTTACAGTGTGCCCTTTTTTACTGCACCCGCTGAAAGAGAAAAGGAAAAAGACGATTAACGCAGCAAACTGTTGCAAGCTAATAGCGCGAGACAGGTTTGCCGTACATGAGCGGCGCTACGCGGCTCGTCGTCTGCTCGACTCCCCGCGCCTCTGCGTACAGCGTCCTTTGCGGCGTCGGCGCGATTTGGGGACCGGTTTTCGCGGCCGCTTTTCACACCTCCCCATTCAAGCCACCCTAGCGGGGAGCGGCGCGCGCCCGCGCAAACCGCGGTGAGGGGGCGGAGCGCGCGCAGTCACGTGGGGTGTGACGTCGCTGCGCCGTTGCTACAGACGCTCCTCTCCGCTCCTCGCGCCGTTGCTAGGGGGAGGAGGAGGAGCGCGGATGACGGCGGATTCAGGGTCGCTTATAAAGTGCATTCGCACTTAAAACTGCTTTTTATCGAGCGGCCGCGCCACAGCTACCATATGTTCATGCCTGCGGTCACGCCCTTTTCCTCAAGCGGGAAAAAGTGTTCTGGTAGGTTAGTTACGGTGAATATTTGGCACTGTGTACTCGCTTTCAGAAAGTAACGCTTACGGCACCCCCCCCCCCCCCCGAAATTTTTGATACATGGTGTTTTACCGAAAATAAATAATGAAAATGGGTGTTTTTCTCAAATAGTCAAGGCTTTCAGCAAGTGCCCCCCCCAAAAAAAAAAAAAATTCCTGGCTACGGGCCTGGCTTACGGGCAATTAGGAAACTTGGGAACGACACTGCTGAACAGCCCAAACGATTGATGCGATACCACATGTGATACAAAACTGCCAGCACACAAATTTTTTATGCAGTACCCAGGCACTTAACTTTTGAGCGATGTTTCAAGGGTCCCTACACCACCATTTACGCAATGTACCCTAAACTATTTCAACATGAAATTCTTTAATGTACGAGTAACAAAGCTATCCACAATTTCACGATTCCGCTGGTCACCTCACCCTTACCGCATCATTCTTGTAGAGCTCCTTCAAAGGCTCAATAATGCAGCGGCAAGTTTTGCCCACTACGGTCCAGCCGAGTCAAATGGTGCCACCAGCTAGAGTAAGGAAGCTATGGGGCTTTGTAAAAATGTACGATGCGCTTTCAAACGCAATCGAGCCCGATCCTGACCGAATTTTTCGGTCGAGAGTGGCTGATTTGCGCCAGCTGCCGAAAGGGGCCAATAGTGATCGAAAACCAGCACAGCTTCCCAGACTTACACCGGTGTCACACGGTTGCCTTTGATCGCGATCGGGCCCGATCTGGACATAATTTGTTTGGCTCCTTTACGCAAGATGTGGAAGGGTCCAATCACTGTTCGGAAACCAGACTCCCATCTGGCTTAATCGAGACCAGCATTGTGTCGTGTGACACTGGTATAACACTCGTGCTGGAAGCTAGGCAAACGTTAGTGGCTTTGCCCAGGCACAAATTGAAGCTGATTATCACAAAACATTCACTTTACCAAGCATCACTTAATTTCTGTTAAGACTTTTGGAGTCACAAATCATAGGTTGGTATGCAGAGGTAAACTATTAGAGGCAAGTGGTCCTTTGAAGAGATATACTGCTAGATATTGGTCACGATGGGCTTTCATTTATTGGCCATCACATGACAGCAAGTCAATGAAAAGAAACCCCACCCTGGAAAAGACAAAGGGTTTATTTTATTTTGCAGCAGCACGCAATTCACTCCACCATTCATTTTGCATTTGGTGGCGAAACAGCACACTGCATAGACTCGGATAAAAGTTCACATGACAATTGCCTTTCCCTTCACCCTGTGTGATTGCTCTGAAGATTGCTGGCCATGGGAAGAGTTGTTTGAAACCAAGTTCTACACGGGACAAACACAGTACACCACATGCCACTGAGAAGGCTAAGGCTTTTGCTGTAAAGGAGCAAACGTAGCTTTACAAGCCCAAGGTTAGTATGGCATGCAGGCCGTCAGACACAGACTGTACAATTTCTTTGACTTAGCTGACATGGATCCACACTTCAGTCCAGAGTACTCAAGCAGCACAACACAAAAGAAAATGTAATGAGAGAGCAGCTACCATGTTAAAGGTATCGGATGTCATAAATGACTTGTGCATCTACCTTGCCGCCCACATCAAATACCACTTTCTTTGTCCAGCAGTGCATCGCTTGAGTGTGCTAGATGGAAGTGTGGAACGCCTGCACAACGCAATACTGATGCAAGAGCACCCGAAGTGCCAGAATATTGGAAATTGATCAAACTTTTCTTTTGAGTTTATGCCAAATGTGAGCAAAGGGGGAGGAAGCACTTGAGATAGATATGGGCATCAAAATGAAAGGGATCACTTGATCTGTACTCAAGGACAAATGTCCTTGTTTCACAGTGAAGTCAAAGAAGTACGAGGGAGTAAAATCTGTGGAGACAGACAGTTACGAAATCATATCTTGGCTTGACAATAAACTATGTGCTCCCTTCCATATTGAGAACCCTTTACAATGCCTGGCACGGCGACAACATGAAACCCATCTTGGCTGCTCTTTCAGACATAGCCGTTTCGCATATTTTGCGCCGTGATACTTCCACACTGGACTTGAGAAAACTGTTTCACGTCATAGTTGCTTCACAAAGACCAGTAAATCTTATCAGGTGACAACCAGTACAGAGAACAGGTGGCCATCAGTGTTACAACAGCAATGGTGGCACTCAATGTTAACTGTGCTATGATGGTGCACTGTTTAAAACAAAACAAAGTATGGGCAAGAATTCCTGTAGCCTCCTTCGGCAAATAAGCCGCTGCCCCACTGTTTTAATTACTGCCCTAGAATGTTATAGCTGACTGCTACAAACCATGTCCAGCAACAAAGGTAAAAAGACAAATGCAAAATCAGCAGATCTAGTGCAACGCCTACTGCAAGAGTCAAACTAACCGGATCTTGTAGCAGCGTATAAAAACAATAACACTCCTCTACCGATGTTTTCTTTAAATGCCGATAAATGCCAAAATAAACAAAACTGTGCTCTGACCAGGTATTACTCTTCCTGCAGCTTAGAGCACTTAAAAAAAGCAATTCTGCAGGATTCTTGTACGCATAAGTGAAATGCAATTGAAGTCGAGTGACAAGCGAAAGGAAGAGTATGTAGCACTCCTAAGGAGCTCATGGCTTCTTTGAAGCAGCATGCGCAACGGTATATTAGTATGTATTGTTCTTTCTGAAGGAGTAGCAAGGGTGGTTCAGATCCACACATGCATAATAATTCAGCAAAGTCGCGACACGTGCACCGTATTGCATATGTCACGAAGCCCCTAGCGAGAGATCCCTCAGCCGATATCACAGATCGTGAAGCAGTGCACCAAGCACCACACACCAGGTGCAGCAAACGCTCATCCCAAACTTCCAAAGCACAGTTGTCCATTTGACGGTCTTGAAGAAGAGGACAGGGCAGGTGCGACAACTCACGTCACAAGTTACACATGCGCGCACGAAAGATTACAGGGTCACAGCCCAAGTGGCCAACATCCAAAATTGAAAAAAAAAAAAAAAACTCTCCAAAGAACTTTACACATTGGAACTGCTACCAAGGGCACAAGCACAATACAGAATACACTGGTTACTATCAGCCGACATCCATGACAAAAAATTGTTTCGAGAGTTGGGACACAGTTACGCATATTCGTCTTTCACTGCCCCTTTCTGGCAAGCACAGGCTAGCCATAAGCTTGAATTGCCGGCCTGCCACATTGTTTAAACTTTGCAAAAGAGCGTGTGAAAGATGGGAGGGATAGTTTCATACATGGGTACACAAACTATAAGGCTATGTGTTTCCAAGCTTCAGACAGAGCAGCTACTGCAGTGATTATCCAAGCACACCCATGGCTACAGTCAACTGGAAACACGGCTAAATTTTGAAAACAGTTAAACTTAACAACTCTGAACTCCCTTTCTGAGTGCATCAAGCTGAACTTTTCGAAAAAGAAAACTACAATTTTCGACGACAAACGTAGATTGAACAACCGCCACAAGTCTCTCGAGTTTGTAACGACATAGTCAGTGCTTGCACCTAACCAGATCTACTGCATTCTGCTGCTGTAATTGCATCCATATTCCAACTTGAATAATTCACTCGTCTAGGGCAGATATGTAAAATTGTAAGCAAGTGAAGAACTAACAAGTTAGGGTTACCTAAAATGTACTTTGTTCTTGTTACTGCCGGTATGCATAATATCGGCACAATTTTGGCTTGCACACTTAATTTGTGGCCTAAACCATCTTTAGCAAACAATTAGCGGTCCACGATAGTGCTCTGGATTCACCACTCACAAACCCATTTGCAATTTCTTGTTCACATTTCATTTGTATGCAATTGTACATAACCATGTTTGGTAATCTTCAGAATCTTAGCTTAAAAAAACACCCTCAGAATGACTACCACTAACTGCCTAGCAACAATTCTCTCATCGAACAAAACATTTCATTGCATTTTGAAGCTCGCAAAAAAGGCACATAAAGCAAAGAGCAGAAAAAAAAATGCCTGCAGCATTTGGATGTGCATGTATATCCTAGTAATGACAAAAAAAAAAAGCTCTGTTTAGAGCCTTTATTCTGTATTTGTTATGGTGCAAAATCGCATACATAAGCAACCATACTGAAGGACAGCCAATCCTCTCGATAGTCAAAAGGACTACAACAGGTCACCAACAAGGACACAGAAAAAGAATGCACATGCTAAGTTGAATCGCTAAATACGGCTGTTGACACACTTCCATGTGATGGCTTCCGGCAGAAAGAATAGTCCATGTGCCATACCAAAAATATAACTTAGAAAAATACAGTTCTTGATGTACCACATGTTTCCTCCTGTCTTGCGCAACAAGCGGCATATTTCCCCAAAAAAGAAAAAAAGATAAGATCCTGTGCCATCAAGAAGTGCGGACACACGTATATGGTAACAGAGGACGCCACCTTTCAAAAACATGTCCAAAAAAGGAGAGGACCCAACTCATGCGGCAGCCACTCAGATGTGTGCAACTGCAAGGTAGCGAATAGTGACAGCTGATACAAACGAGAAAAAAAAAAAAGGTTCATCCATTCGCCGTGCTTTGCACAGCTTGTGCTGCTTAAAGATGAAAAACAAAAACAAAACAACAGTAATAAAGCGCATTACAATGCACAATACCTACAGCCTCAGAGAGTTGCAGTTCTAGCTCCCTCTCATCGCTTCAAATGTCCTGCCGATTAACGAAAATTAAGCTCGGGTGTAGACAAGAGCCAAGTTTGCCTGCTAATGCAATGCAGGAAAGAGACAATAATTGGGCAAGCCCATGCGATATCCTGTCCAGCACTTTGTGCTCGGTGACATATCGGAAAGAGAAAAAACAAAACAGAACAAAGAAAGATTTTTGCCAACTCTAACCAGCAGTAAAACAAGTGTCTGGGTGTGGCACCAAGGTGGGAATACAAGAAAAACAAGGCTGGGGCTTCTCATTCATGCGAGAGTCACGACGCTTTCGGCTTCTTTTTATAGAGCGGCTGGAAGATGGAAGATGCCTTGGCCTTTTTCTTTTCTTTCAAACTGTCGTCGTCTGCCGTGGAGTTAGAGTCCGTTGAGTTTTCTTCGTCGACAATGGCGCCAGAAAAGTTTCCCTTAAGCGCCGCCACCAGAATCTTGCCCGCCTTCTTGCGTCGCTCTACAGAAGGCATCGACGTGAGCGGCGGCCGCGGAAGGAGCAGCGGCTCGGAGGTGGTGACAGCGCTCCCGCTCTCGGGCGTCGCTGGAGAAGATGGCTCGGTCTGCACCATAAGCTCAGTAGAGGTCAGGATCCGGCGAGGTGGTGCGTCGTCGGCACTCACCGCCTTGTTGAGCAGTTGGGTGCTCCTGGGTCGAATGAGCTGTGGAGGTTCTGCTGGGCTGCCAAGGAGAAGAGAAGATGCGGCAGTTTGGTATGAAACACCAGTGTACCAAAGTTCGAGAAAAAGACTTGAGACGCTTAAGCACCACACGCAGAAAGAAGGAGCCCAAGAAAAGAGCGCCCTCGGAGGTAGGTACCTAGTAGCCCAGAACAAGTTCTGCTAAATGTACGAAAGCTTTGTACAATGGAACCCTTACAGGGGTACAGAAGATGGAAAACAGCGAGCTAGACTAATACCCGTGTCAAGCGGGCAAGTGAAATGCAGTTACGGGGCGTACGCTTCGAAACCCCGAGTGACATTAAAGAGGGTTCACCAGTGCGAGCATCCATAGAGAATACATGCACACTTTGAGAAGCCCTAGCATGCCCAACTTTGGTCAGATTTACACGGGGTTTTCTACACTGTATTCTTTTTTAGTATATGAAGGAAATGTTGCAAACAGACTTTTTACTCGAGCTTGTCTTTTTTTTTACAAACCAGAGGCAAATATCCAGAAAAATCATACTTCTTAATATCTCGCTATTTCTTGTTGTCTCCTAAAGAAAATAGCCTAATTATTTAAATTTCGTCCGCAACATTTCCTCCCTTTTTCTTTCCTTATTGTTATGGTATAATTGTCATGCATATCAAGCATCTGGTTTGCATTTTACAGCATTCGAAAGCGTTGTGTGTACTTTCAGTGTGGATTTAAAATTAGCGCCAAATTTAACAGGCACGATGTGGCTCCACCTGGTGCCGCCTATATTCGGTGATCCTACACTCTACCACCAACCTCTCATATGGTTGTATTCGGGCGCAGCGGAGAAAAGTAAGGAACTTACTGAGTGAGCTTGAACAAGGCTGGGTTTTTTTTTTAAATTTTTTGCAGGGCAAGGGGGCTGTACTGCTTCTTTTGTTCCTCTTTTGCACTTTCATGCTGTCTCTAGCGCATTTTCCACGTGTTCCACGACACAATTACCGTATTTTCCGGTGTATAAGTCGCACCTTTGTATAAGACGCACCCCCTACTTTTTACGACTTTCGAAAGAAAAAATGATATATAAGACGCACCTTTGTATAAGACGCATCTATTTTTAACTCAGTCGACATGATAAAACACAATGACCCATGCAATTGCGAAATGCGTAGTCACGCACGGCACTGAATATCTGTAAGCAGCAGTTTTATTAAGGCGCAGAAAACCACTATTTATTCTACTCGATTTGAAGCCACATCCTCCGGCGCACTGTCAAAAGTTCTTCCGCCTCGGTTGGCAGCATCGCTGGGTTACCGTCGTCAGCCTCTGAGTAACTTTTACGCAGCATTGTAAGCACCTTGAAGCACATCGTTGGCACTGCCTGTACTATGGTGGCTACCATACCTTTAGGGCATTACCAGACTTGGCGAGAACACATAAACAACGAACGCGCCGCACGGTTATCACACGATCGTCGGATACCACCTACACACGCATACAAAACGTAAATGGCGACCGGAAGCCGGAAGCTGCGACTACTGCTGGACTGCAGCGACGTCTCACACGGAAACTCATGATGATGATAATGAAGTGGTACTTTCGCTTTTGTAACTGATATTGTGGGCGCTACAACGTTACAATGGACCGTTGTGGTGCTCTTTTTATTTATTGCCTCAGTTCTGTGGGTTTAATTCTTCGTTTAAGAACAAACAATTCAAACAGTACAATGGGGCACGCGACAGTGGTGGCTTTTATTGCGGCCGTAATCTCCGTGGTCGCCGCGTTGCTTGAACAGCAAGTAGCTGACACCTAAGATCGCAGCCGCTTCATTGTTACAACAAAATTAGATATATTTTTACGAATGCTCTCGAGCTCAGTTTATCGTACTCATAAATTAAATATAAACAAATTGGTCTCGCAGAATCGTGACTTTTTGCGTATATAAGACGCACCGTTGTATAAGACGCACCAGCGAAAATCTAGGAAAAAAGGTGCGTCTTATACACCGGAAAATACGGTAAGTGGAATGCGAGGCTAATGCAGGGGTGTTGCCCAAACACAAAGCAGCGTTTCTTCGGTGTCATGACAGCGTTTTGGCTACCAGCACTTTCTCTAAGCAGGGTGTTGAGAGGGGTGTTCAGAGATTATTCGCTGCCCGTAGCTGATGATCTTATCCAGGCCTCGCAGGGATTTGCTGTGGTGGCACAAGGGACAGCGGCAGCATTGGCAGCAGAGACTAGCCAAGATACTTCTCTGCTCCTGCTGCGTTCTGTCGATCAGGAAGAGTCAGGTGACATCGTGGCTGTTTAGAAACCTCATCAGGAAGCAGGCAAATCTGGATTTTCGGATATAATAGCGAGATTGGCTACCGCGAACTGGTTCTTCGAGGCGCCAACTATGCATGCACAGATCAGAACAAGCTTTGTTTTTTGGAAAGAAAACATTTTTTGAAGTTCAGCGGTCACTGTCAAGTGTATGACTCGACACATGCCCTTCACAACGTGGCTACTCAAGATGATGGTGTTGGGTCATTCCCCGCCAACTGACCCGCTCTTCGCACTCGACCACCTTTGATGTAATTTCCAAACAGTTTTATACTTCACACATTATCGCCGCTTGTCTCTAGAGAAATTTTTTCTTCATTTGCCATCCTAAATTTCCGAACGCTAGCCTACCAAGCATGCTCTCTCTCTCTCTCTCTCTCTATATTATATATATATATATATATATATATATATATATATATATATATATATATTTCACACATTACTATGAATCTGTTATTGTGCTACCAAACCACATTAGGTTTTCATGCACAAAAACTTTAAATTAATTTTGTTTATTCGATGAAACAGAGAGAAGCGCACAAATCTCTCAGATCATCAAAGCTTTTTTGAAGTCTTATGTCTTCAAAGTAGCCATTCCATCTATGCATCTAAGTTGTCTAGATGGCAAAAATGCAGAAAGTGCTTCATAGATAAAACAACGTAAGTCGTGCTCGAAAAAAAAAAAAAAAGCCACATTTTTTAATAAAAGTTGCTTTTTATGGCATAGTTGGTTTGAATCGCGGTGAGATGGTTCAGTGTAAAAATAATAAATCTAGTACGTTGTAAATACTATTTATTGACATTTCATTCAGGAAGTTTAATGAAAACATACATATTACGCCCTACTCCGACGTTGCTGTGCCCGCTCTTCATTGCAGTGTACACTGGGGCTTTCGGGTAAGCTCAATCTCATGCAGTGCTCTGTCACGAAGTGAAAGAACGAAGTGAGAAAGATGCGCTGTGATCAGTGGCGACGGGTAACTTCTACGTACAGCGGAAAGTTTATTCGAATTATAACCTCAGTGCGCCTGTGCGTCACATCTTTTTGCATCTTTTCCAAACTGGCTAGTGAAAGCGCCCAATAGCCTCTCAGAATAAGCAGCAGACATCTGTGAAGACAGGTCATTACTAGGCTTGTGCGAATATTCGAGCTCTTCGAATATTCAAACGAATATTACAGTATTCGAATTCGCTTCGATTCGAATTTAAATTATTGGAAATTTCGAAGTATTCGAAATGAACGAATAGGTGTATATTAGTCCACATGTAACCCCCCTGTAAAGGTGGTTTCACTGCAGTGGAGGAGTGCTATGCCGTGAATGCACCTTTTCAGGAAGAATCCGCACTGCCGCGAAGCCCCCTTTCAAGGTTAAATGAACAGATTACCCCTCACATCGATTCATCATTTTTTAAGTTTAAAAGCTTGTTATACCAGCTTATATGCTCCAAGTATAGTAAATTTTAAAACGTCACATATTTTATGGGTTATCACCAGCATTCTACCGAAAGCCAAATCCTGCTACTATTCAAGGTTGCTTCCACTTCCTTTGAACCAAAAAAAATGACATTTGAACATGCCTTGTTACAATTTTAAAACATTGTGCCGGTTGGTTGGGTCATGACAAATACGGGCATTTTTCTTTATAATATGTGACATATACTATTCGAATTCAATTCGAAATTATTTGACCAAAATCACTATTCGCTTCGAATTCGCTTCGAACCTAAAATTTGCTATTCGCACAAGCCTAGTCATTACCCATTGTTTGGGTTATTGGGTTATTACGGGAGCGGTGTGGCAAAACGGAGAAGTTGGAGGGAACAGCTTTGCTCTCCCTGTTCCCCACGGTACTGGGAGGATGAAGCTGAAGCCACTCCACCACATTTGCTACAGCTTAGCTGGCAGAAAACCCAAGAAGGGCTTTAGAGGAAGCGTTCACTGTGTTTGAGGTATTCCAGGGCAAGTTTCAAGCAGCGCTACTTTTCGCACGCAGGATGACTAGAACTTTCATGGCCTGGTGAGATTTACACGCCTAGAGTATACTCTAACTTCCCTCCTTTTGGTGGTGTGTGAGTGCTGCCATCTATGGACACAAAAAGTTCAAATCTGCGTTGTTTTGGAGCTGGTGAGCCCTCTTAAGGGTACACAATGCTAAACGTGAAAACGGAGCGCACTTTTAGCAAAGAGGGAATGGCAACAGACTGCGAATGCATTTTTGGAAGATGTAGATTAATGACACAAAAACTTAGGAAATTTGATTGTTTTACGTTGCATTATAAGTAAAACCAGTTATTTTCCTCCGACCGAAATACGCAGATGTCCTTCATACAAGCGTTGCAACTCAATACCGGCCAAGACACAGCAAAGTGCGTCCACGTAACACACTCCGACCGGTGTATACTCTTCTGCTAGTGAAACTCCGCTCGTGTCGTTTAGATTTAGTAAAGTGCACTTTAACCAAAGTATACTTTTCGTAAGTACACTTTACTTGCCTGCTTGACACAGGTGTAACTTGGCGGTGTTGCAGTTCTGAAAGATCAAACACTCGCACTTCTTTTAATGCAATACCGACGAGGTGCGGCCCTTACATGGCAGCAGGCCATTTGGCCCAAATTTCCTGATTAAGAGTATGAAATGTGCCATAACGGGAGACACTAATAAAAAACAAGCTTTCTCGAAAATCACGGATTCTTTCATTTTTAACTGTTTCGTTTAGTTTACTTTCACGGCAATAAATATCAAGGTTGCAATTAACAGGAAATGCTATAAGATCGCATTTAAACAGCACAAGATGGCTGTTAAAAACTGGAAACTGCGCGTTGCCTAGAGTCTTCTGGCTAACACCACACAGCTACTTGCCATCGCAGTTCTCACGGGGAGTTCGCACAAGGAGTCTTGCAATGTATTAGTAATGTATTTGGCCATACGCTGCTTTACTGGCAGGATGCACACAGCCCTGTTCTAAAGCAACCAATCGAAGGCATGATTCCACTTAGCCTTACTTGATGCTGATGACGTACCAGCAACAAAAGATCCAGAGTCAAAGATAAATGCACACAACTGTGGAGTTACCTTCCAAGCACCATTGCTAACCTGCTGTCCCCGACCATGAAAGACACAGCACTGGGTGCAGAGGTTCCAGTCGACAGCGTGGTGGGCAGAGAAGAGTCCGTGAACTCTTCTGCATCATCGTCGGTCTCGTCAAGAAGGGCCAGCTTCTGGGAAGAGGCCCCATTGGACTTGGCTGCACCTATGGGCAGTGTACTGGGCCGTTCAGGGCACCTCAAACTCAGCAGCGATGCTACGCTTGACACTGAGCCTGCAAAGATAACAGCAGTGCTCAAGTGCTCTGACGTGATTTGTTTGCTTTGGTTGCCATGGCACTATCACCGAATGTAACATTGTGATGTGCTTCGCACACCGTGCAGTCCTTGTTAGCAATGTTAATTTTTCTGCCTGGCTGCTAATCTTCTGTTAAAAGCTCTATGCGTAATTCATGCGCTTTCAGCAAGGAAACGTGAAAGAACAAGCAAGCAAGGAAATTAAGTATGTGACGTTGCCAGAAGGGGTGAAAGCAGTAAAAGTTAAGCACGTGCTACATGAGCCAACGAAACCACCTGCCACAAAGTGATTTTTACATCATTTCTGACTAATGACATTCTCTCATCTTAGCGTCATTCCAAAGACAGCCACTGCATCATGACGGCTAATGTCCTTTAAAGGGCCCCTAAACCAATCCAGACAACATAGTGGTTCCTTTCTCGCCTTCACTACCCTTCCTACAGGTGCTATCTCCTCGCCACTTATTTTTTCATAAAGCACGTGGACAATATCAGTACTAAGCGTTGAGCCTACCAGGATTTTGAGTTTTTCGGCTACATGCTGTTATCTCGGCTTGCGCAGTTCGAATTAACTCTGTTTCACCTAACTGAAAGCTATACAACACCTAAATATTCCAGAATTTAACGATACCGCTAAATTCTCTGCTGCCTTTCACTGTGTTTCCTTTCCCTTGGTGCCTGTTCTGTTATTCTAACACGTCACTAGTTACAACAGAACATCTGCTTGATAATACAGTTAAAACCCTTTGCGAGAGACATGTACAGGGGAGCAGTTCTTGTCCTTTATATGAGGTGTCTCTTATAAGCAGGGTACCATGTTCTCGTTTTCTGATCAACCCCTATTTTAATGTAAGTGAACTGGCGACTCTTATACCCAATTGTCTGTTACATCAGTGCCTCTTATAAAGGGGTTCAACTGTAATAAGCAAGCTGTCCAGAGTCTCATGTCACGAGGCACTCACCGTTGGGGCAGGCCACAGAAGCGGCCACAGTGGGGCTAGCAGTGGTGGAGACAGCGGCGGCAGCAGCAGCAGCAGACTGAGGGAGGTTAGTGCTGTTAAGTGGCACGACACGGAAAGGAGGGAAGCCCGCAGCTGCGGCTAGGGTGCACTTGCTGAGGTCGCAAGCCGGTGGCACAGAGGCGAGAAACAGAGCGGTAGAATTGTGCACGAGTTGCTGCACTATTTGGGAGGTGAAAATTGAAGAGGAGGGTGAAGAAGATAGAAAGAAAGAAGCAAGTAAGTGGAAGAAGGAGCGACGAGAGCAGTGGCCACAGCACAATGATGGGAAAGAAAAACAAAAATGCGAGTTTAGCAGAGTAGGAAGGTTAGTTGGTAAGTCATACCAGCTTGCTCCAGTTTGTTAGCACCGACGTGATGTTTCAGCTTTCACGGCTTCACATTAAGGTATGTCGCCACCTTTTTAGAAATATTTTGAGATTTTGACCCAGAATTGATTTCAATGTGTGTGCGCCTTATGGAGGACAGTTTAAAAAGCTACCAATCCAACCACATGAAAAGAAAATGGTTTGGCAGCACTATAGCTGTGTATGCAGGCTGTGCAACTAAGATTTTTTAGCTGTCATCGATATAAAGTATAATACAGCCTAAAAACAAAAATTGTGTAATTTCAGGAGGCTGCATACCATTGAAATCTTATATCAAAACTTTTTCATCGTTTTCAATTATCCTAGTACATTGCACAGGTTAATGTCTAAGTAAGAAGCATGGAAAGTTTCATTGGAAAATATTGATTCGCTCAAAAGTTACGAGCTTTTGCGCAACGAAAAATTGAAAATTCGGATTCGAGAAAACCAAGAATCAAAGGGGTCCTGCAACAATTTTTCAATTAATCGTCGAACGGCTTCATTAAAAGAGCTTATTGCCTCACGAACCGACTGCCGCAAAAAATGTTTAAAATCTGTCGAATACGAGTGGAGTTACAGGGATCTGCCGCATGCTTCAAGGGCTTTCTCTCTCCTTTCGTACTAGTGAGCGTGCTGAAAGCTATGAAGTGAGGGGCATCACAAGGGGCAAGATGATGCGTCCTTTGTCAGTGCGCGTCATTACGATGAGCACTATTTTTTTTTTTGAATGCGCAACTTACTTTCAGTGTTATCATGCGCGCGGGCACTTGGTGGTATCTTGCGGCAGCCACCGTAACTATGCAGCTCACTGTCAGCCAATGGCCGTGGTTTATGGCGCGGACATTTGGGTTTGTGGCATCATTTGTCGAGAGAAGAGAACAATTTCTAGCTGACTGAGAATTAATTGTAAATTCCAGGCATTGTGCTACACTATAATGTTTGGCTTGCGTGTTCTCAGGAGCCTTGATGACCGATCGGCAGTGTTTTCTGACCATGCTCAAAAAGTGTTGCAGGGCCCCTTTAACTTTTCCACATATGTCATTTTCGGTTTGAGGGCAGTCCCAAGAAATACCACAACTTGTAAACAGAACAGATACAGAAATAATTTTTTCTGCACCACAATTCTGAATGTCTGTATATTCCGAGAATGTCTGAAAAGTTAGCGTAGCTTGCACTAAGTCGCACCTGCCACGGTGGCCTAGTGGTTATGGTGCCTGACTGCTGACCCAAAGGTCGCAGGATCGAATTCCAGCCGTGGCGGTTGCATTTTCGATGGAGGCGAAAATGCTCGAGGCCTGTGTACTTAGATTTTGGTGCACATTAAAGGGACACTAAAGGCAAATAACAATTTATGTCAGAGTGAAAACTCAATGTATGACAACGTCTAAAACGGCAATGTTATCAGCGCCCTACTTACCGAGAAATTAAGCTAAATGTATCACACGATAAGTGCCACAAGCGGGACATTTTGGAAATGATCCCGATGACGTGAGAGAGTCTGACTACAATTAATCACTCGTAATCAAACTAGCTGCAATAAAAAAAGAACCTTCCGTGCATCAAGAGACTTAATAAAATGCTGCTTGTTCGTTTCTGTTTGATTCATGGAAAAAAGAACCTCTTTGGCATTGCCATGGGGAACGGTGCGCATGGTTCAAAGGTTCCATTTTCACCAAACTGCGCTTTGGCCGGCGAACTGCTTCGCTCCCGCGGTCGCGTCTCAGTGGTAGTTTCGGAATCGCGTACTGCCGTGTGTGTTTTGCACGCTCGTGAAAGTTGCTCCGTCAGAAAGTTCGACAAAATGCCGATGCATGTGATGTTGCCGGATGCCCGAATGGTGCACGCCGCCAGTGCACGCCGCCGCGCAGTAAAGGCGGGCAACATTGGGCACGGCAAAAGTGACGTGCGAATACCTCTTTCACGCGGGTGATTTGAAGTGCACTAGCGCGATGCGGTTTATTAAAACGCGATTTTATTTCAAAATAAACACTTCCTTGGCACAAAAGTAGCACTACGAGGTTTCTGGACCACAATTTCAGCAATCAACGTCGACTTAATATTTGCCCTTAGTGTCCCTTTAAAGAACCCCAGGTGGTCAACATTTCTCGAGCCCTCCACTACGGCGTCCCTCATAATCATATCGTGATTTTGGAACGTTAAACCCCAACAATTATTATTACTGCACTAAGTCGCGCAAGGCTGGGTCACAGCAGAGCTGGTGGGCACCTAGCTGGTCCTGGCTAGGCTTTTACCATCTCACCTCTCCCTTTCCCACCCCTTGCTATACTATTTTATACAAGGATACGTGTGCTCTTTTGCTTTTTTTGTTTGTTTATTTCTTTCTCCTCTATTTCTCGCTTCCTCTTTTTATCTCCTCTCTCTCTTTGATTCCCTTTCTATGCTTTACTCTCTCCCATCCTCCTTTCCCTTCCCCTCACCCTTACATCTATCCTCACCCCCAATTTCCTTTCCCACCCCTTGCCATACTATACTACGAGGGTTGTACCAAAAGTAAGGTTCCCATATTTTTTACAAATAGAAAACATGGTGTATTCTCCTTAATTTATACATCGTTGAAAAGCTTACACTTTTGTCAATTTTTCATCATAGTCTCCATTTTTTTCGGCACACTTTTGAAGACGGTGCCGAACTTTTGTATATTCCTAAGTTGAAGAAGTCTCCCGCCAACCTGTTGAGGAAGCGTGTGACCTCTGCTTGCACTTCATCATCACTCTTGAAGCGTTTGCTACCTAAGTGTTCCTTTACCTTGGGGAAGAGGTGATAATCGCTGAGGGCTAAGTCCGGGATGTACGGGGGATGGGGCATAACAGTCCACCCAAATTTCTTCAAAAGCTCCTGTGTTTGATGAGCGACGTGGGGTTGAGCGTTGTCGTGAAGAAGCGCTATTCCCTCAGTCAGTCGTCCTCTCCGGCGATTCTGGATTGCTCGCCGGAGTTCGGTCAATGTTTCACTGACAAGATTGTTGTTTTGTTTCGGCGGTGTAATGAAGCACCCACATTTCATCTCCCGTGACTATAGTGTCCAACAACTTCTTTTTGTTGCCTCCCCCCTCACATTGTCGAAGAAACTTGTGAGCAGAGTCAAAGCGTTGCTCCTTGTGTCCGTCAGTCAGCATCCGGGGGACCCAGCGAGCACACATCTTGTGAAAACTCAATGTTTCTGTTAAAGTTCTTTCAATTGTGCCGTGGGAAGGTTCAGGAATGTGTTCAACAAGTTCACAGACAGTGACACTCCGATCTTTGAGCAGCTCACTGTTGATCTTCTGGACAATCGCATCCGAAAGCGGCGGTCTTCCACTTCGTTCTTCATCGTGAATGTCCGGGGGACCCTCAGCAAAAGCCCTGCACCATGTGCGAACGTGCTGAACGGACCTGCACTCTTCACCCTAAACCTCAGTCAGTTGCCGATGAATCTCCACGGGCGGTAACTTCCTTGCTTGGAGAAAAGGGATTACTGCTCGAACCTCGCACTTGGCGGGAGCGGCCATCAACACTTCCATCTCTCACGGCTGCCAAGCGAACACCGAGTGACGTAACGAATTGCGGACGGGCGGGCTCAAGAGATGGGGAACCACTGCGCACGGCACTGTTGTTGGATTTAGCCTAGCACCTTCCCTCAAGGTTTTAGCTCAGTGGGAACCTTACTTTTGGTACAACCCTCGTATTATACAAGGCTATGCAGCTATGCTCTGCTAGTGTGCCTGGATAGCCGAGTGGTTACGATGCCCGCCTTCGGATCGTGGAGACGCGGGTTCGAATCTCGCCTCGCCAAGAATTTCGCTCCCTTTCTCTCTCTTTGTACTCGTTCTCTCACCCATCAGAGTTATTGCATCCCACGCCGGACAAACTGGTACACGTGTTTTGGGAGCGGAGTAGAAGAGGAACAAGATGAAGAGGATGAAGAGAGTGCGTGCCGGTTCATGACGATAATTTTCTATCTACTACACATGGTAAACCTCGAGCATCACAGCTCTGCTGTAAAATAAAAGCTCACTTCTTGACAGAAAAGGTCATTGAAGGGTGGCGACATACCTTAAATGAAAGAACCACATCACTGCTACACTGTGCCTCATAGTAGAAACTTCTGGAGAAACAAAAGCAAGATAGGCTTGAGAGAGCATGCTGTTCTTACCTTGAACAAAATGCTTCCACTACTACCAATATTTCAGAGGTACCACAAGCTCTTCAAAGCTTTTAGTGCTGCTAGCGGTTAAAAGCACGTTATTTTTAATAGAAAAGTGTCTTGATGACAATGAGCAACGCATGTGTGCCCCTTCAGTGGCAGTTCCATCCAAAACGTCAAAGGAACTTGCACACACAGCATGTGCAAAGACTCACCAGCGCTGATGCCATAGGGAGATTCTTCCTCAGCCAATGTACCCTCGCTGCCCGAGCGGCTCATTTTCTTACCTGTAAAAGAGGTACCAGCTTGTCAATCTGAGCTGTACAGACCAAATGAAAGAGAGCATCTTTTAGGACTGTTCTTGCTAAATAAATGCCGCATTCCTGCTTGACAAAGTGCACGACTTGCGCTGCTGTGCAGCAATGTACAGCCGCAATCGCGTCTGAGTAGAGTGCGCGAGCAGCCGGTTTTTGCTCTGAGGGGCGACACCTTGAGGCACTTTCGGGCTCTGACGTAGTCAGCCTGACTACTAGGCCGCGCATGCTCCTGACAAGAGCCCGAAACTGCCTCAAGGTGTCGACCCCGCAGAGCGAAATCCGGCTGCTCGTGCGCTCTACACAGATGTGACCGCGGCTGTACTTTGTTTTCCTTGGAACTGTTATACCGGGTGTCCCAGCTATCTTTAGCCAAGGGTTAAAAAATACAATATTAGAGGCAGGCGAGTAAAATCAGTTGCAAATTGCTGACAGCTACCTTGCGCACTACAGACAATTTTTCGTTTTGTAACTAACTAATTTGTTAATTAGGATTATTCAACTAAATTGCTAAATATTGACTTTAAGCAAGAAATGCGACTTGCAAAGTTCGAGAGCGTATTCAGAAACCCCAATTGCATTATTTGCTATAAAGAAAGTCTCACGTATACCATTTTTTCCAAGCTGCAAAAAAAGCCCACGAAATACAAAAAGAACCACGTGACTAGAGCATTGGCGCGCAGCGAAAATGCTGCCCTCAGCCGTGGTTTGAGCGAACGAAATCAGCTGCGGCAGGGACTCGCCGACTCTGTTGCAGCGGTAGGCCGATAAGTGGGCTGTGGTTTCTTGGCCATAACAATGTGTAACAATGTGTAACAATGTGTAACAGTACGAACTACAACAGGCATAACTTCTACAGTGCTGTAAATGCCATGCACAGTGAGTGGATGAAGAGATGTGATGAGAAATCATATTAGAATAAATTTAAGCCCATTAACAATGGTTGATCTGTATCAACCTGCTATCAGAACACTATTTCATTACTTCAGAGAACATTACCAAGTTAATTAATGCACAACAGTTGTTAAGTCCCTATACATGCTGCCGTGTTATCTCAGGACCCCTGTGTTGCAATTTTAATCGGGAAGATTGCTAAAAAAGTCAATAATGGTTATGCATAAAGACTAGTACAGTAAAGTGTGGTAGCACACTTCACAGTGCAGACACATTCTGTGCGTGGAAAAAGAAGTACGCTGCAAAGTATTATGGTATTCGTTATGACATTTTGCTGGCATGCAACTAAAACTGATGGACAGTCCCCGCAGCTTACCTCAACGTCCCACCTTGTCTATAGGCCTCTGTAAGCATTCTGAGCTCGGTGCCTTACTGGATCAGCATGCTGAACTTTTGAGTCTACAATAATGAACTCGTAGGAACAAGTCAAAATGTCTTAAAGAAAAAAAAAACCTGGTTGCCTTATGAGCGGTAAGAAGTTGACAAACCGACTCCCTAAAGCGACCGAAAGCACACACTGACCTGCTTCAACTTTCTAAATCCAGCACGAAAGACGATCGTTCAATTGTGCACCTGCGAATTGATGAAGAGCAGCTCCTGTCCCATTTTCGTCTAGCGATACATATGCAGGGTAAATCCTTTATTTAAAATGTTCTACTTGCAATGCAGAGGAGAAACGAACATGTAAAACAGTTTCTTCCGGCATGCCTGCCTCATTACTGTGCTACCACTGCCGCACTGCAAAAACAAACTCTAGGAAGGGCTGACTTCTGGCCTTGTTGATACGACATATCCCAAAAGTTTAGTGCACATACTTATGAAGACAGGACAAGACGAAGGGGAACACACACAGGCGCTAAGTGTGTGTTCCCCTTCATCTTGTCCTGTCTTCACTAGTACCTGCACTAAACCCTAGGGAAACTCTAGGAGCTCGTATAAAGGGGTTGTTGAAGCGGTGAACGAACCCTGTCTGAGACTGCCACAGTAAGTGCCAAACGCACCAACGGAATAGGAGTGGGGCAAAGAGGAGGCAGCAGTGCCATTGAGGAAAGAACCTCGTAGCATGTTCTCCAGGGGGCCCAGCCCCTGGTTGTTGACGATGGAGAAGCCGCAGAGTCGTTCAATCTGCTTCCAGCGGTGCAGTCGCTCCTGCAGGTCCTTCGTCACCTCCGACAGCGCAGCCCTGCACGACACAATACACTCAACTCAAACATCACTCTTACGCCAGAGAGAAACAACTACACTATACTGATTGTTTGATGCTGTTAATTATAAATTACTACTTCGAATATCAGCATAGCTATATTAACCATATTAAATTTCAGTATAATTATATTAAGTGTTTTTACTTGGCCTGAAGGATTCGGTTGTCGATGTCGTCGATGGAACTCCCATGTGCAATGCGAAAAGAGCCCATGAAGCTCCCACGTTTCTTGCGAAGTTTTTCGCACTGTGAAAAAAAGAAAAGATACACAGCATAAGAAACATGTCCTGCTTACTTAAAACTGCTAGACATATCGCAAGCAGTAGCACATGATTCTGCATGAAGGATCTGCATGCATAATGGAGGTTATGCAAATGTTACCTATCATCACATCACAAAGAAAAGGCAAGAAATACGTAAGAGAAAGAGGTCATCCACACTCAAAAGCGAAGAAAAGGTATGTAGATACATACAGCAGTGGCCTGCTTTTTATACAATACAGTCAAAGCTTCTTTGAAAACGTGTAAGATTCAATGTACCAGCGGCCTAAGCAACGCAAAGTTTGCAAATCGCACTGGCCCTAACAAACCCCATTCGCGACTGCATCAAGGTCTGTGATATAAATGCATTGTTGTCCCACATACTTCCTTTACACAAGAATCGTACATCAATACATCAAGGTCTGCATAAGGAATGCACAAGGAACTAGGTCGCAGTAAAATATTGACAGCTTTAAAAGCTGCGCTCGGACTGCAATGTCTTAAATTTATGAAGTGTCGTGGTTGTAAATAAAATGTGCACTTACACACGGGATGACGACAAAAGACGAGATGAGCCCGAAGTACCTTGTGCTAGTGTACAGTTTTATTTACAACCATGAACCATATCAAACTAACGCAGTCTGCAGTCCTAATTATGAGAGAGCTAGTTGGTATGTCATAACTAGGCCTCCGTGTTTTCGGGGTTTATTTTTCTTGAAATTCGGAGGGCGTTTCTCAAAGCATTTTTTAATGGAAATTTGGTATTTCTCGTAAATCCCCATTTCTCCGAAATTCGGAGTTAAATTTTGCCTTATTCTCAAGACTAAAATCTTAGATCAAATGATATTTCAACAGAAAAACATAAGAACACATGCAGTGTAGTTTAGTTGTCTGGATGTTTTGAACGCACCAAATAACATATGCACACAAGCACAAATACTTCAATACAAAACACCTACGTTTGTGCGTATTGCAGCCTTAAAGCTTGTTGTGATAGACGCTAGCATACTTTGCGCGTCCGCTGTCACTTATGGAAGCGCGCTGCTTTCGATGGATGATTCTTAGCTTTGAAAGTGCCCTTTCAACATTTGTGCTAAACACAGAGAGAGCCAGAAGACTCAGCGCAGTGAGAAAGCACTGGCCACTGGACTGTGTGAAGTGTCCAAAACAGCAGAGGTTCAACAACAATGTTACTGATTTCAGAGCTCTGATAGTTCATAAAATCACTCATGAGCTGGCAAATATCGGTTTCAAGAAACACTAACTTAAAAATCAGCATATATGTTTCGAATGGGTCGATTTGAATACTGTAGCAAAACGATTTACTGGTGTACTGGAGTGCATCACAAAGGTTCCTCTCAAATGCCTGTCTCCACTTTTCAGCGACAGCAGCCTAGTATCCTTGAAGGTCTGCGACAGTCGTTGAGCGGTCATTCTCGTCAAGGAGGTCCAACGGATTTGCGACATCTGCTGTGAAGACCTCAGATGGGTCACGCCATTGACGGAGGGGTGACCCATCAGTGCGATGGGTGCGGTCAGTGAGATACTGTTGACGTGAGGTAAGTTTATATTGTCACGTGGTCGTGACGTCGACGAAGACAGCAGTCGGCGTTTGTAGGATGAAACTGTTTATTTGGCCGAACTTGTGGCCGGAAAATGAGAACTAGAACTACAGCAATGCACGCTGTACAATGATAGCGGCGAACAGGGCGTCGTCCGTCGATCAACTGACAAGCGGTCACGCGCGTCGGCTTTTATACAGGCGCTATCGAACTTTCCAGCAATATCGCTGGTGGCGGCGTAATCTCTAGACAAAGCTGGAACATTCGCGTGCGGGGCGCAATCTTAACAAACCGATCTACTACAATCGCGACGCTTCTAGAACACTACTTCGCGGACAGCGTCGAGCGTGATAACCGTCTCTGCCGGTCAAACCCGAATACATCAGAACAAGACAAGAAGTGGGCGTGGCAATGCCCCCCTCTGAAAAGCATCGTCCCGATGCTTGTGAAAGAACATAGAAGAGAAAAAAAAAAACAAGTGTATACACAAATAAATTACAATAACAAAGGAAAAAAAAATAGAGTCCCCAGGCTCGCTAACGCGCGAAAAACGGCTTAAGTCGCACGACAATGGACGACTTCAGGTCGCGCACGGCGCCGCTGAGGGTTCGTAATGCCGTCTGGAACAACCTCATAGTCGAGTGTGCCCAGGCGTCGAAGTACCCTGTACGGTCCGAAGTATCGTCGAAGAAGCTTCTCACTAAGTCCTCGTCGGCGTATTGGCGTCCATACCCATACACGGTCACCGGGTTGGTATTCCATGTGGCGTCGTCGAAGGTTGTAGCGGCGGCTGTCAGTCGTCTGCTGGTTCTTGATCCGTAGGCGGGCGAGCTGTCGTGCTTCTTCGGCGCGCTGTAAGTAGGTGGTCACGTCGATGTTTTCCTCGTCGGTCACGTTTGGTAGCATGGCGTCGAGCGTCGTTGCCGGGCTCCGTCCGTAGACCAACTTGTATGGCGTCATCTGCGTCGTTTCCTGTACGGCCGTGTTGTACGCGAAGGTCACGTACGGAAGGATGGCGTCCCACGTCTTGTGTTCGACGTCGACGTACATGGCCAGCATGTCGGCGATGGTCTTATTTAGACGCTCGGTGAGGCCGTTGGTCTGTGGGTGGTACGCGGTGGTGCGGCGGTGGCTTGTGTGGCTGTATTCCAAGATCGCCTGAGTCAGGTCAGCCGTGAACGCCGTACCTCTGTCGGTGATGAGAACCTCTGGGGCGCCGTGTCGAAGGACGATGTTCTCAACGAAGAACTTGGCTACCTCAGCGGCACTGCCTTTGGGCAGGGCTTTTGTTTCGGCGTAGCGGGTGAGGTAGTCGGTAGCCACGACGATCCATTTATTTCCGCAAGTCGACGTTGGGAACGGCCCCAGGAGGTCCATCCCGATCTGCTGGAATGGTCGCCGAGGAGGCTCGATCGGCTGAAGGAAGCCTGCTGGTCTTGTGGGCGGTGTCTTCCGTCGCTGACAGTCTCGGCACGTCCTTACGTAGCGAGTGACGTCGGCGGCAAGGCGCGGCCAGTAGTATTTTTCTTGTACTCGTGCGAGCGTTCGGGAAAGTCCGAGGTGTCCAGCCGTTGGGTCGTCGTGCAGGGCATGCAAAATTTCTGGTCGCAGTCCCGAAGGTACAATGATAAGGTAGCTGGCTCGCGCCGGAGTGAAGTTCTTCTTTACGAGGACGTTGTTTTTCAAGGAAAATGATTCCAATCCTCGCCTGAATACTTTTGGGACAACGACGGTCCTGCCCTCCAGGTATTCCACTAGACCCTTCAGTTCCGGGTCGGCTCGCTGTCGTTCGGCGAAGTCTTCGGTACTTATGGCTCCCAAGAAGCTGTCATCATCCTGGTCGTCGGGCGTTGGTGGGTCGACGGGGGCACGAGACAAGCAGTCGGCGTCGGAGTGTTTCCTTCCGGACTTGTAGACGACAGTAATGTCAAATTCTTGAAGTCTTAGGCTCCACCGTGCGAGGCGACCTGAAGGGTCCTTCAAGTTAGCTAGCCAACACAAGGCGTGATGGTCGCTCACAACTTTGAAGGGCCTGCCGTAGAGGTAGGGGCGAAACTTTGACGTAGCCCAGATGATGGCGAGGCACTCCTTTTCTGTTGTGGAATAGTTGACCTCTGCTTTAGACAGCGACCGGCTAGCATAACTGATAACCCTTTCCAGTCCGCCCGTCCGCTGCACAAGGACGGCGCCGAGTCCTATGCTGCTTGCATCGGTGTGAATCTCCGTATCGGCGTATTCGTCGAAATGCGCAAGTATCGGAGGTGTCTGCAGGCGTCGTTTCAGTTCATGAAATGCTTCGACTTGCGCTGTTTTGCCACCTGAATTCGACGTCGGTCTTCGTGAGCTGCGTTAGTGGCTCGGCGATCCGTGAAAAGTCTTTGACAAAGCGTCTGTAATAGGCGCACAAGCCGAGAAATCGGCGCACGGCCTTCTTGTCGGTGGGTGGCGGGAAAGCGGCGATGGCAGCTGTTTTCTGCGGGTCTGGGAGCACTCCAGTCTTGCTGATCACGTGACCTAAAAACAAGAGCTCCTCGTACGCGAAGCGGCACTTTTCTGGCTTCAGGGTGAGCCCGGAGTTCTTGATTGCTTGAAGTACGGATTGAAGTCGCTGGAGGTGTTCGTCGAAGTTCGAGGAATACACAACGACGTCGTCCAAGTAAACAAGGCAAGTCTGCCACTTCAAGCCAGCTAACACAGTATCCATGACTCGTTGGAAAGTCGCAGGCGCCGAGCAAAGACCGAAAGGCATGACCTTGAACTCGAACAGGCCGTCCGGTGTTATAAAGGCGGTCTTTTCTCGGTCTCTCTCGTCGACTTCAATTTGCCAGTAGCCGGTCTTGAGGTCCATCGACGAAAAGTAATTCGCGTTGTGGAGTCGATCCAGCGTGTCGTCTATCCGTGGGAGAGGGTACACGTCCTTCCTTGTGATTTTGTTCAGGCGACGATAATCGACGCAGAAACGTAGGGTCCCATCCTTCTTCTTCACTAACACCACGGGAGACGCCCACGGGCTGTTGGACGGCCGGATGATGTCGTCGCGTAGCATTTCATCGACTTGTTTCTTAACGGCCTCCCGTTCCCGCGTCGAAACCCGGTAGGGACTCTGACGGAGTGGTCGAGCATTTTCTTCTGTTATGATGCGGTGCTTAGCAAGGGGCGTTTGTCGGACCCGCGATGACGACGAGAAACAGTCCCTGTATTCCTGCAGAAGGCGTCGCAGCTGTTGCTGTTGGCGAGCGGGAAGACTTGGGTTTACGTCGAAGGGTGGCTCAGGGATCGTCGTCGTAGCTTCGTCAGAATCTGAAAAGGCAAACGCATCGCTGACGGCCAAGATTTCTTCGATGTATGCAATCGTCGTGCCCCTGCTCAGGTGTCTGTATTCCTGGCTGAAGTTCGTTAGCATCACGCTTCCTTTTCCTTCATGCAACCGAGCAATGCCCCTTGCGACGCAAATGTCACGGTCTAGCAGCAAACGCTGATCGCTCTCGATGACACCTTCGATGTCTTCAGCTTTTTCGGTGCGGACGGAAATAATGACGCTGGAACGCGGCGGAATGGTCACCTGCTCTTCTATCACATTCAATGCATGGTTCCCTGGCGTCGCGCGGGGCGGGAGCGCTTTATCTGAGGTTAGTGTTATCGACTCGGACCTCAGGTCGATGACGGCGCCGTGTTCACTTAGGAAGTCCATTCCAAGTATTGCATCCCTGGAGCAGTTTTGTAGGATTACAAAGCTCGCAGGATAAGTCCGGTTATTGATGGTGACTCTCGCCGTGCAGACACCAATCGGCGTTATCAGATGGCCTCCAGCGGTGCGGATTTCGGGGCCTTCCCAAGCGGTCTTAACTTTCTTCAACTTCGTGGCGAAGGGCCCACTGATGACGCAATAGTCGGCTCCAGTATCGACGAGAGCGGTGACGTTGTGGCCGTCGATGAGAACGTCGAGGTCGCTAGTTCGTCGTCTTGCGTTGCGGTTGGGTCTCGGCGTCGGGTCACGGCTGCGTCGGTTTGTTCCGCTGCTTCCATGTTGCGTCGTCGGGTCTTCTTTGGTCCGCAAGATGTCGTCGTCAGGGGTCTGTCTGGTTCGCGTCGTGTTCTGAAGGTTTCGTCGCGACGTCGTCGTCGTCGGCGGAGGATCTTCGGTAGTTCGTCGTACAGCAACCGCACCTCCATCGGTTGCTGCCCTTAGTTTTCCGGATACGGGCTAGGCGACCGGCCTCGGTTTGGGCCAGCGTACGGCCGGCGGTGCGGTGACATGTAGCGGCCGGGCGACGGCGAGCGTGAAGGACGTCGTTCTTGCCACTGCGTTCCGGTTAGGTAGTCGTCGATGTCGCGAGGCCGTTCGCCTGGCTGCGGTCGCGGCGCGTTGATGGCGAATCCTCGTAGTCCCATCTGTCGGTACTGGCAGCGGCGGTACGTGTGGCCGGCCTCCCCGCAATGGTAGCAGAGCGGGCGGTTGTCAGGGGCGCGCCAGACATCGGTCTTCCTCGGGGTGTAGCGCTGGCCGACAGGTGGGCGGTAGGGCGTCGGTGGCGGCGGCGGCGTATGGCCGACAGGTGGACGGTAGGGCATCGGTGGCGGCGGCGGCGTCTGGCGACGGTACTGCGGCGGTGTATCGTCTTGGCGTGGGCGTGGAGGAGGAGCATGACGGCGGGCTGCAGCAGCATAGCTCATAGCTTGCGGCTGCGGCTCTACTAGCTGAGGCGCACCGAGTGAATGCTGGATCTCCTGGCGCACGAGGTCGGCGATGGAATCTACTTGAGGTTGCGACGAAGGTAGAAGTTTTCGCAGCTCCTCTTGCACGATCGCTCGAATCGTCTCACGCAGGTCGGCGGATCCTAGCGCTTGAACGTCGGCGTAGCTTGTGGTAGAGAGGCTGCGGTTGTATTGCCGTGTTCGCATCTCAAGCGTTTTCTCGATTGTTGTTGCTTCGGAGACAAATTCTTGGACGGTATTAGGCGGATTCCTCATAAGGCCAGCGAAGAGCTGTTCCTTTACTCCTCGCATGAGGAAACGAACCTTCTTTTCTTCAGGCATGTTGGGGTCAGCGTGGCGGAACAGCCGGGTCATTTCTTCCGCGAAGATGCTCACGTTTTCGTTCGGGAGCTGAACCCGTGTCTCCAGCAAGGATGCGGCCCTTTCCTTTCGAACGACGCTCGTGAACGTCTCCAAAAAAGCACTACGAAAGAGATCCCAGGTTCGAAGCGTGGACTCCCGGTTCTCGAGCCATGTCCTTGCTGCTTCTTCCAGGTAGAAGTACACGTGGCGCAGCTTGTCGTCGGCGTTCCAGTTGTTAATGTCGCGACCCTTTCGAACGTCTCCAGCCAGGTTTCGGGGTCTTCACATGGCGAACCACGAAATGTCGGCGGCTCCCTGGGCGGCTGCATCACTATCGCGGCAGGGTTCGCTGCGACCGTCATCGTGCCTGTTGTTCTTGTCGCCGTGCCTTTTGGCTTATCCGGTAGGAGTCCGTATTGGGGGGGTAGTCCTTTCTGCGGCGGCTGGTTCGAGGATCCGGGTTGTCCTTAGAGTCGTCTTCTTCGCGGCTTGGGCTTGGGTCAGCGCTCCGCGGTGGCGTCCGGATCATGAAGCAGCACCTCCACCAGATGTCACGTGGTCGTGACGTCGACGAAGACAGCAGTCGGCGTTTGTAGGATGAAACTGTTTATTTGGCCGAACTTGTGGCCGGAAAATGAGAACTAGAACTACAGCAATGCACGCTGTACAATGATAGCGGCGAACAGGGCGTCGTCCGTCGATCAACTGACAAGCGGACACGCGCGTCGGCTTTTATACAGGCGCTATCGAACTTTCCAGCAATATCGCTGGTGGCGGCGTAATCTCTAGACAAAGCTGGAACATTCGCGTGCGGGGCGCAATCTTAACAAACCGATCTACTACAATCGCGACGCTTCTAGAACACTACTTCGCGGACAGCGTCGAGCGTTGATAACCGTCTCTGCCGGTCAAACCCGAATACATCAGAACAAGACAAGAAGTGGGCGTGGCAATATCGGCCAAAGCAGCTGATTTATGAATGACCATTTGGAACGTTCCCTTTCGATAAGGAACGGAGCAGGGTCGCATTTGCCATTAAAATCGGAGTTTAACAGATAAATCCGAATTGCCAACAATTTTGCCAGTGAGTACTTATCGGATTTTTTCGGATTTATCTGAAAACACGGAGTCCTAGTCACAACTAGTGCAAGCTATAAGGCTATGCGAAAAAGGACAAAGTGAGAGACACAGAGAAGCGCTCGTATTCACTAAATTAAATTTTGGCATCTTACATGCAAAACCACCATTAGTTATACACACAGCGGGGACACACAGCGGGGACTGCAGGTTAATTTTGACCACCCGGGGTTCTTTAGCATCAAATAAATCTAAGTGTACAAGTGAGAGCTGTGGGAATAAAAAAATTTTGGGTACAAAATAAATTCGAATATTAAAGTTTGAGTGCGAATCGAATTGAATATTTCTCCAATATTTTTCTAATACTTCAAAGTAAAATTACAGAAAAAAAAAACGGCAGGCCTGCGCGGAAAGCGCCGCACAGTCACAGCGAAAGCTGGAAGAGTGGCATTTCAAGAAGCCGTTATAAACTCTCTTGTGGCTACTAATACAAGTACACTAGCAACGTACCCACTACGCCACAAATCATAATTTTTGTAAAGTTGGGAAGCACCCAACACGATATTATTCGTCGTGCTGCGGAGAAGCGAGGTACCATCTGTAAGGCATTATGTGCATTTTGTCGATGAGACGGTTGATGACGATGAAGAATTATGGCTGGGCCAATTGTAATATGTTGGAAGCTTTACCCACTAGTTACGTAATTCGCATTGTGTGACGCCCGGTCGTTATTTAACTCTTCCACCACGCTTTATAACATACGTTAACGTGAGAATGAGAGAGAGGGAATTATATTTATTGAGACCCTGAGGAAATGGATCATGGGAGCCTTATGGGCTTCCTTGGCCACCAATAGAAGTGCACTTGCGAGGAACCCACTACGCTATAAATCATAATTTTTGTGAAGTAGGGAAGCAGCCACTATGCAATTTTTCGTCATTCTGCGGAAAACCGTGGTGCCCGCTAAACACTTGTAAGGCATTATGTGCCCTTTGCTGATGCTGTGGCTGATGACGATGAAGAATTATGGCAGAGGTACTTGTAATGGGTTGGAAGCATTCAACAGCCCACTCGTTGCGCTATTTGCATTGTGTGACGCCTGGTTACAGAATTCGTGTTGTGCGACGCCTGGTTGTTATTTTACTCTTTTACCACATTACATTACATATCTTAATGTGGTTCCTTTCCAATATGAAGCCTGTATAGGGTCTTTTTGCAAAGCAGTTTCAAGCACCGGCATGGCTCTGAGGTAAAATACTAGGCTCCCACGCAGAGGGTTCAGGTTTGAACCTCGTTCCATCCGGAAATTTTTTCTTATTTAGTTTTTTTTTTCTTATTTCGCGTGATAGTGGTTACGGACACTGGCGGCGGCGGCAGCAGCAGACAACTACGGCGCCAAAAACGGCCCTTGTTGTGATCTCGTAACAGCTTTCGCTGTAAAATGTTGCAGGCGATCCCTAAGGATATTTTTATGAGATAGCAACGTTGAAGCGTTTATTGTGGCTAGGTTGGTGAAGCATTGGAGAGGTTGTGTTCCCTAGTTGTCTTATCAAGAATGAGGCAATGCTGAAGCCAAATTGAACTTAATTACATGATTTGGTGCAACTAAAGTGGTGTCAACAACATTCAACATGTGGAATGAAAAGACGCTATTTCCTCAACCTCTCCTCCTCCTTCAATGTATCAGAACATCTAAAATTTCGGACACCGAAAATCTTCGGCGTTTGATTTTTCTGACTTTCTCCCCCAATTTCCAGTCCGAAATGGCATTAATTAAAGCCCCCATCTCAACGTCCTAAAAATCAGAGGTTCACTGTATTTACCTTCCGGAAGTTCGAATACTTCGAATCGTCAAATTCTGGTGCGAATCGAATCGAATAGCAAACACTATTTGAAAAATATTCGAAAGTTCGAATATTCGCAGACCCCTAGTTTTTGCATTTCGCACCCATAAAATGCAGCTGCTGCCGCGTGGAACTGAACCTGCATATTTGAGCTTAGCAGTGTGACACTTTCGCCGTTAAGCTATCATGACGGGTGCACTCGCCTCTGTCACTTGTCCATTACTGTTAGCTTAGTGCTACAGCTCTTACTGATAGCCTAATTATGCCGTGTCAGTAAAGCAAGGACTGACCCCTTCCTTAGCAGCCAGGAGCTGCTTCTCCGCAGCTGCCTTCTTGGAGTTGTAGTGGCGCGACTCCAGCTCGTGCGTCAGCTGCAGCCAGTGTTGCAGGGACGGCGGGGGCACCCAGGCACCTGCACCTCCAGACCTCACCGCTGAGCTTAGCGCTGCCTGTGCCGTGCTCAGCTGCTCCCGCAGGGTCCGCACTTCGTCCTGCAGGCACTCCACGATGCTTCGAGTCTGGTCGGGGTCTGTCGTGCTCCACAACTCCCGTTCTTGCTACAGTATACAGTTGGAAAGAGATATCTATTGCCAAGTGCATACTGCGTGAAAGACCAAGGCAATGCAAATACGTATACACTACTTAAAGGAGTCATGAACCACTTTTCCAAGTAGTCATCAAATGACCTCAGTATCTGAGTTTATTGCCTCACGAATCGGTTACCACAAAACTATCTCGAATCCGTCAAGTACGCGCAGAGTTACAGAAGTTTGTCGTATGCTTTAAGCACTTTCTCTCTTCTCTCGTCCCGACGAGCACGATGGAAGCTAAGCAGCGAGGGATGGCACGGGAGAAAGAAGTTACATCAGCACACGTCATGACCTTAAGTGCGTGTGATAAAATACGATCGCCCTCTTCTGTTGTCTGTTGTTACTAGTAAGCATGAGTGTGACTCACTGTGTAATGTTAGCAGACTAAGGGGCGCTGCGCCGGCATGTGGCGGCACCGCTTGGCAAGAAGCACATTTGATCCAAATGACGCAATTGACTTATGTCGGCTATTGGCAAATAACATGCTACCCACTGTTCGACGTCAACCAGTGGGCGCCGGCAGCTCTGAAGGAGTGAGGACTGGCCTCTGCACGAAAAGAGGGTGGCTAAGAAAATGATACATAAATTCGTGCTCCGCTTGTAAGTTGTTTTTGCCATGTGAGACTAAGATTTTGCTGAGATGTTCAGAGTGGTGTCTGCTATCCGCAGGGTGCGTTTTCTCACAAAGCCCGAGAGGTTGTTCATGACCACTTTAAAGAAGGAACAAAGACAAAGAAGAAAAAGTCACTAGCGTGTGGTATTAGAAAGCCCAACCTGCCGATGTTGCTCTTGATCTGTACGTTATGCCCTCTATTTTGACAATGTGACAATATTTTCAGTGGTTTCGTGTGGCAAAACCATGTTACAATTAGAGGGCACACTGCAGTAGGGTACTTCATACTAATTTTGATCACATGGGATTCTTAGCACGCTCCTAAACCTAAGTACATGGTGGTTTTTTCCTAGGCTTGTGAGAATATTAAATTTTAGGTCCGTAGCGAATTCGAAGCGAATAGTGATTTGGTCGAAGTGAATTTCGAAGCGAATTCGAATAGTTTATATCAGATATTATAAAGAAAAATGAGCATATTTGTCATGACCCGACTAACCAGTGCAATATTTTTAAAGTTGAAACAAGACATATGCATATGTCATTCTTTCTGGTTCAAAGGGAAGTGGAAGCAACTTTGAGTAGTAGCAGGATTTGACTTACAGTAGAGTGCAAGTGATAACCTGTAAAATATGTTAAGTTTTAAAATTTACTACACTTAGAGCATATAAGCCGGTATAACAAGCTTTTAAACTTAAAAAATTATGAATCGATGTGAGGGTAATACAGTAAAACTTCATTAATTCGAACTTGGTTATTTCGAAATCCCGCATAATTAGAAGGATTTCTGCGGCCCCGTATTTTGCAATGTAAATCTGAGTGGATAATTTGAAGCGGCGGTCAGTACCAGCCCGGTTAATTAGAAAACTGGGTGCCATGTGCCCATTTCCGATCCTGATTTAGCCGCAAGTCCGCAGAAACGATGGCCCTTAGGAGCCACAAGGCACTGCAGTGTAGCTATACTAATGAGTGACAAGTGAAGCATCCCAGCCTCGCTGCTGCCAGCGCAAGAAAAAAACAAAAACAAAAGGCAGTCTCGTGGTCAGCTGAAATGTGCGCCTGTGGAAAAGAAGACATGCTTCACTGCAACACGGCAATGACATGGGGCCAGCATGACTCATGTTTTTCCCAACGTCAGCGCGTCATGATTTACCCACTCTTTCTGGGAAAATAGAGAAATTAATAAAGGGCGTTCTGATGGAATTCGTGATGTATGCGAACCTCCGATTGGCGGTTGTTCCGGCAATTTGCGCGCTTGCACTGCTGGTGGAGTACTTGCCTGCAACGTCTACTTCGAAAACTCAGTTCCAAAACTTCAGTGATCATCTTTTCCACACAGAACACATCGCGAATTCCGTCACACTGGTCATTATTAAGTTCTTCATTTTACCAGAAAGATTGGGCCAATGGTCGCATCATGACGTGCTGACGCTGTGAGGAGCAGGTGACATGCTGCCCGCGTGTCACCACTGTGTTGCAGCGAAGCGTCTTCTTTTCCGCAGGCGCGCATTTCAGTTGACCCACGAGTGTTTTTTTTTTTTCCTTTCTCTTTTTTTCTTGCGCTGGCAGCAGCGAGGCCCGCCGTTTCCCCGGTTTAGCGGCGAAATTGGAACCAGATATTGCTGGAGAAAACCCTTGTAGCCACAAACTAGCAGGCACAGCATACGACCACCCCTGATTACTTGCAGTAATTCAAAGTTCCTTGCATCTAGCTTTTTGTATGTTTGTATGTCGTTAATTCGAAAACCCACTTAATTAGATTTTTCACAGTCCCAGTGACTTTGAATCAACAAGGTTTTACTGTATGTTCATTTAACTCTGAAGTGGAGCTTCGCGGCAGTGCGGATTTCTCCTGGAAAGGCGTATTCACGGTATAGCACAGCTCCACTGCAGTGAAACCACCTTTACAGGGGGTTACATGCGGTTTATATATGTCTATTCGTTCATTTCGAATACTTCGAAATTTCCTAGAATTTAAATTCGTTTCGAAGCGAATTCGAATACTATAATATTCGTTAGAATATTCGCACAAGCCTATTTTTTCCATTTAACCCCATATCAAAACACAACTGCTTTGGCCAGAAATTGACCTGGCAAAATCAAGAAATGACATGATAAAAGCACAAAGTAGTAGTAGCTCCCTGTATACCATTCCAATGAATTGTATTCCCGAGCTGACTACAGAGCCTGTTATCAAAAAAAGAAAGCAAGAAACTCATGTCATAATACAGACTTTTATAACGAACATGAATGTAATGAAGTTCTCAATATAATGGAGTATACTTTACTTTTTATAACATCATGTCCAATGATGATGTACTTGTAAACTCGGCATAACAAAACTCGTTTATTTGCAATCCTAATACAACAAAATTTCACTGCTGCAAGGAAAACCCAAGGAAAGTGTTCCTGATGCCTGGGGTCAAATGGTTGTTAACACTGTATGTGCGAATTGCTATTTTCAAATTGCACATCGAGAGATCCAGAATGGCCTCCAAGCAAATAACAGAGCAGAATTTTTTCTGGCAGTGGCTGGGGGGCAAGGGCTCACCTGAATGCTCTCCACCTCACTGTTGGAGCAGGGAAAAAGCAAAGCATGCAGGCACCCTACTAGCACATCGTATCACCCACACTACATAGCAGCAAAGTTCTGTGTTCTGTGTGTGCCTCGCATCGGAGCCCGAATTCGTGTTTTTGTTGTCGCCGTGTGACAAGTAGAGGCGGCTGTATAAATGGCAGAACTTAAGCAATAACCTCTCACTTATCTCGCGAGTGGTCTTGATCATTCAGGAAATGAATGTTGCTAACAAGGCTTGTACCTTGCTACAGACTTTGACCGGCAAGATAAAGCATGTCGCTACTTTTGGGGGGTTTACCACTGAGTTCACTATCTAATACCCTGAAAGCAGCCTACAAAACTTATTTCTTTACTCACTCCACAAAAGCATCAATTCCCAGTGAGAGAAACAGAAACTAATGGTACCCTTACAGTAAATTAATGTTTTTTTGGTGAACTGCCACAGAATGTTTTTAAGGCGCTGACAGATTTTTATTAGCTACTAACAGTTAATCTAGTACACTGCTACCAACTCCATAAAATTACCAAGTGGCCGTCCCGTAATAAAACCCAACTAACAAGTCTTATGTTGAACCAATGCATGGCGGTGGCCGAAACTTAAGACACCATACCAGATCTGCTCAAGTATTCGCACAAAATGTGTGCACACATTGTCGCAACAGAAAATTCAGTCACCATGAGCAAGGGTGTCGTTATTCAGGTTGTCACATTGCTTTTCATGTGATTTTAAACCAAAGTGATATTGTTTATGTAGTGGGCATGCGATGGTTCTTGACACTGCACACTGAGACTGAGTGAAGACTAAGCAGAGAGTGAGTTCCGTTTACCAAGGTTCTATTGTATTGTATGTCACTCATAAGATCACCTTTTTCTGTCCCAACCACTACCATTCAAACTCGTTTATCAGTCATTAGCATTTGAACAAACTGCTTATTTGCTCCCACACCTCCGTTTATGATTTTAAAAGTGCTTCATAATGTGCAACATAATACCAAAAACCTGCTAATCTGCGAGCAGACTGGGACGTGACGATCATTATACTATATTAAAAGCAATAAAGGTATTTAGTTTTGAATAATTATTTGAAAGGTACTCCATTTTAAAGAAGTTCTCAAACCTTGGCAGCAAGGATTTCGTCCTCCAATCTCTGCTTTTGTATGACTGCAGTTTCCTGTTCCATCTTGGCCTTGTCCAACCTTCAGACACAAAATAAAAGCAAATTCGAAACTGGTGAGCAACCCAGTGTGTACAATTGAGTGTGTGGATACACCTGTTAAACCTCAGAAGACTGCACACATTTCAAAACTTCACAGATGTACTAGTGTCTACAGCAGCTTACAGCTTCGAGTTCTCCAAGTGCAAAGCTCGCGTACACTGACTGTTGTGGTGATTTCTCAGCTGTCTCACATCAACTACCAGTCACTTTCACGCATGGCTCCCTCATGTCTCCTGCAATGTGGCTTCTCCTGATACGCTTGCCGCACTGTGATTGCTGCAGTCATGTAGAAGTGCAAGAGGTGGTGCCGAGTGTTCCTCAAGTGGCACCAGCTGACTGAGTGGTTACTCTTGACAAATGGAACTTTGTTCCCCGTTTCCTATTTGCCAATTGAAGTGGCGCGTGGTTGACTTTATACACATGACAAGGAGCTCAGCATGATAGTCCCGCATATGCCTTCCTGTTCCCTAGAATGCGCTTCCATTCGCGAGCTGATACCCTGCTCGATATCCTGGCACATCTAGTTGAACATCGTTTCCACATGTCACATCAGCAAAATACACAGATTGTGTTAACATGGCGAGCTAGCTTAGTTGCGAAAAAGGTGAGATAAATGCCCTTTCGGATGTATGCACTGCTGCGCGCTGCATTGTATCGTGTCCTTTGTTTCTTGAGCGCGGCAGACCCCATATTGTAGATGGGTAAATTCCATATTTACTGCTGTATGCTCCACGAAGGTAGGAGCAGCAGCTTCATAGCAACACATTCTTCAGTGCTTTATCACAGTGTCCTCCAGTCATACTCATAATCCATTTAATATACTATCTTACATTGGAAAGCACATTCCTGCAAAGCCAGCAAGATAAGATTCCTCAAAGGGATGTGGCCATCTGCCTGACTGTACCATGAAGCCACACCAGGAAACCTGTACGAGATTTTCAGACAGCTTCGCAGTGAAGGAATAGGCCTCCTGTTCTGGAGACCGAAAGAGAGACCACAGCCTTCCCATGGTGGTTGCTTAGACACCTCCATTTCGAGGAATTCTTTAGAATTGATTTGCCCTATTTAAAGTATCTGTATTTTGCATTGTTAATTTGGCCTTGTCCTATCAATTGCTAGCCTCCTGGTTAGCTAAGAATGTACAGCAAGTGCCTCAGAATGGCAATGGCCCCGCCTACAACTGCTTAATCAGATTAATGTTTCCTTTTACTGTGAAGCTTGCTCAATGACAAGCCTGTACGGGTTTCCTTTGTAAGTTTGGACTACAGTTAGCTGGATGGCTTTTTCATTACCCAACTTCACGGCCCAAGCCTGGTGGCTACAGCAGTTTCCATTAGCATGCCACAAGTCTTTCCCCATGCCTTCCTTTGTACCAAAAGTTAGGGCAACGAAGAAAGCAGGGATGGATGTGATATGACTATGGCAAAAGCAAGGTAAGTGACGGAACATCTTGCTGTCTATGGCAATGACGCATCTTACGATTAAAGCCAGAACATACTGAATTTGGGGGAAAAAAAAAGGTTAAGTAGAACACAAGTTTGCTCCCAGAGCATCCAGCCTAGAGAATGTTCAGCCACAGCAAAACAAAATTGAACTTGCAAGCACTTACACATAAGACACACAACTTTTCGTCGCCGTTTGCATTTTAAACCGTAGTTGTCAAACCTTGGCACTCGCTGCGTAACCCTTTTTCTATCAATGAAAAACTTTAGTCTAATGGAAGCACATGCCCTTCAAAAGAGTTGAATGCTGGGCGAGTTGATGTTTGGACATAAATACCATTGCAAGTAGTGCAACAAGGCAGGACAACAGAAAGGAACAGACAAGCACAGGCGCAAACTAACAACTGATTTTATTGAAGGCAGATCCACACGTTTATATGTCAACAAGCTGTGCAGGTGCACCGTCACAATAACCAGTCGAGATAATAAAGCAGAAATTATCAAACACTGCACGAAAGAAACAGCATTTCTGCATTGTACAGCGTAATTGATGTACCGCTTACACACTCCTTGCCTGCTTTCCTCATAAATGCTTCTAATGTTTCACGAGCCATCTTTTGCTTACTTCAGCCCAAGATTTTTGCACATCGGGAACGCGGTTCACAATTGGAGAACGCCATGCAATGGTCAACAAAATGATTTCTCTCTTTATTAGACAAATTTTTGCGTGTTATTCTGCTGTCCTGTCTCGTTGCGCTACTTACGATAATATTTGTGCACATGCCCTTTGTGCATTGGATGCTAAATACCATAATTAAATTGTATTGAGTACTTAACTTCAAAGGCCTTAAAGAACAAGGACCTCAAAAATGTGACAGTGTACAAGTGATGCTCACTCTCTCTGCAGCTCAGACAGCTGCTCCTCGGCTCTCTGCAGGCTGTCCATGTCTTTCATCATCTTCTTCAGGTGGAGCTGAGAGTAGTTGTGCTGCACGTATGCAAACCAGCAGCCACCTATGGCGATCACCAGTGAGAGCACTAACAGCACATCCTTGATGTAGTTGTGATCTGCATGTGCACAGCAGGAAGAGGACCCTTTGTTCACTCAAGAACACGGTTTGCTCAATTGATTTTGCTCAACGCTTACAGCAATTCAATTGAGGCAAACCACTGGATGAGCCATGAAAAAAAAATGAGAGTACATATACATTAAATCAAAGTGCAGAGTCTTAACGTCCCAGAACAGCTCCTGAGTTATGAGAGATGGTGTACTGGGGGTGGGCTCTGGATTGATTAGACCTACGAAGTCTGGTGTTATTCAATGTGCACTTATAACATAAAAGTACAGGAGTTGCCTTGCGTTAAGCCACCAGTGAAATGCAGCCATGGAAAGCATGAGTCGAAGCTGGAGTTCAACTCAACAGGAGAATGCCATAGCTAGTGAATGCCATGGAAGCGAGGTAAAGGCTGTCTATTGTTACGAGTGGGGCTGAAAGCTGAAATTGGAGAGAGACGAAGAAGAAAGTGCGTGTGTGGTGCGCGCCAGCGCCGCTCGTGAGGGAGCGCGAAGAAGAAGATTTTAGAACACTCGAGCAGCAAGTCGGGCAAAAGCAGTCGGTGCAGCAGTGGCAGAACGAGGGTTCGTGGCGGCTACCGGCCCGTTGCGGCGCTCAACCTGTCACGGGTGGACTGCGGACGGCCTCGGGCGACAAGCTACGCCAGGCGACGACGGTGCTTGCGGTCACGGTCGAGACCTGCGGGCGAGTGGGTGGTTACGCGGAGCGCCGAGCCTGGAAAGTTGAGCAGTGCTGCGCCCGACTACCGGTGTTCTCGGACGGGCCGAGCACGGGGCTGGCCATCCACCACGCAGCGAAGCGGCCGTCCCAACGACTGCCGTGGTGGTTCACCAACCCCGCGGCATCACACCCCATGAGACACGGCGACACGTCGGACCATCTCGACGACAGCGACGTGTGAGTGTGTCACGTCGAGTGGTGCGCGGACTAGACGCGAGGTGTCAGGGCCGCGAGAACCGTGCAGTGCATGCACTAGAACACTAGAGACGGTTGTACCGGCCGAGATTTTGAGCTTTTGTATCTAGTTAGACCATGTATGTATTTAAGTCCATGTGTATAAACGTCCTGTCTTTGTCTGTGACCCATCCCTTGTCGGTTGAGTGCCTGGGCCCACACTAACATCCCACACTATAAACCGTCAGGTGTCGTCTCACTTGTGTCGGAGCCAGTACATCAGTGGATTTGATGCGACATTTTTGGAGGTTAAAATCACAAAGCATCATTAATTTGCAAGTAAAATGGCATTGCCAATACACTCAGCTATACAGGTATTTTTTCTAGTGCACTCTTAATCACAACAGCAAATGTTGCATTATGCATCTTGTGTTAAACAATCTGTATGTTACATTGTTATGCATGTTTATGATTGTGCTATGTAAGTCAACTGTAAGTACAAAGCGTACAAATCATTTAAAATTGAGAGCAAAACACAAGGTATAAAGTACAGTAAGACCTCACTGAAACATTCCTAGTTTGTGCGATAAAGCTTGTGCGTTGTTATACAAGTCAACTAGGCTTATTACCCTTATGACATCTTGCACATTATACTCATCAGGAGCAGCTGAATCAATGTCAATCTTAGTACTGTACCTAGAGTAATTCTCTATCTCATCACTAAAGTGTCACATTCATTAGGCGGGTGTACTTTAGGCTCAAAAACTGTTGCAGAGTCCGCTAACTCAAAGCCCATTATAACAAAGTCACATCTGCCACGAAAATAACTTCCTTATATCCGAAAATTCGTTATAAACGTTTATTTGTAACACTGTAGCTATGACAAGACTGTTCTTCAATTACTTCATTATAACCGATAATTCGTTATATCCGTGTTCGTTATATCGAAGTTTGAGTGTACTTGGCAAATACTCTACATGCTCTAAGTGCTAGTATGTATGCTACATTCTGACAGCTACCACTGGAATTTAGGTTGACACTACAGCTGAGCAAAAAGTAAGGAAATGACAATGTTCTTCGTAATTCCTGAAAAAACAGAAAAAGAAGGAAGTTTAGGTGATGTACTGACGTTTAGGTGGTCCAAAGAGCACTACATCCATGGCCTTTAGGGTGAGCTTTTGCTTGTGGATGACATCCTTGATCCCCAGCACACTGCTAAGGTAGTTATTGTTGGCAACAGCCATTCTGCAAAAATGGCATTTGCACAGGCAGCTACTCAGTGTTGCACACAAATAACAAAAATAAATGCATGATGAAAGATGCTAGACTGGTACGTGCGCAATATCAACTTCAAAACAACTATAGAATACATTATTATTAACCACTGCCATTTCAAATCGGTGCATCTGGCCCCAGAGGTAAGCTTCTGCTGCGATATGCAGGGTGTTTCAAGAAATGCCCAAAACATCTCAAAAATAAGGGCTTACTGCCTTCATAACTACCATTTCTGTGGCCGCAGACATTTTAAGACGACTATAGACGTCAATTATGGCAGTATTTAAAATATTAGATCAATTAATTTTTTCATTAGTGGATAGAGGTGGTTGGGCCAAATGGGAGAACTGGAGCCCTTCCTGCAAGGTACACACCAAAGAGAGAGAGAGAGATGGCAGGCAATCATACTTATAAAATTTATGCTATTTGATCATTTTCACAAAATTAGAAAGAACAATCACATTCTAAAAGGCAATAATTAGTGTAACTTGCCAATTTCTATGTAGACTTAGTGAAACATGTGCATGAAAAGTGTTGCTGCTTACTGGTGAGCCTTAATGATCTTAATTCACAAAGTGAATTCATGAAGTTCAACACTGCTTTGTAAAAGTGCTGAAACACTTGCACAGATCCAACATCGACCACCAAGAACTGTAGGAGGAGCAGCAATGTGCCTTCTCAACAAAGTCATGTTAAGAGCCCGAATGTTTCTCGCGATCACCATGACGGACTCCAGTGCGAGCTTGAAATGCAAAAACCAAAATGAATGAGTGTTTACCTGGGGAGGGTGGAGCCATCTACTGCATTCTCCTCAAAGGTTTTTGCATACTGCGGTAGCTCAACACAGCTAACCAGCCACTCGATCGTCTCTTCCACTGTCCAGTTGTGGACTGCAGGATGGCACAGATTGCGCCGGAGAGAAGGAAATATCTGTGAGCATGTTGGCTCCACGAAAGGCACACTATGCTAAACAGGTTTAATGTGTCCACAGTCAACGAAGCGTTTGGCTCAATATCTCAAACAGGTTAGATGCATTAGTGTTATGATGCTAGCTAGCAGGTTATAGCTACCAACGCTAGGTCATTTTCTCACCTACCGGCCATTATCAAGCGATGTATCACACTGAAGAGTTAAGGATACTGTCAACTTTATGGAAAAGTTGAAGCTCTTGCTTTGAAAAAAAAAAAAATAATAGTAATTGAAAATTGACAGGAAGCTTAATTTAGTTTAGGCCTACCTCAAATTTCCTCACTTAGATAAATGCAAGATATACACTTTCTAATTAGGCAACTTCTGGAAGAATCCTAATTAAGCTTGTTCCACTAAGAATAAAAAGTATAATTACAGCAATTGATGTTTCCAGAATATTGACTTTATTCTTCAAAGTGTTATAAGAAGTGATTAATGTTTCAATTTACATACCAATTGAAACAAAGGTTGCATCTTGCATAATAGCACAACTAACAAAAAAAAAACAACCTCAATATAACAAAAGCAGACGTAGCAAGCTGTCAGATAATAAAGCAAACCTAAAATCTTCCTTGCCAATAGCAAAGCATACATTATATATTTATGCTTACAGTGAATTGCTGATAATACAGCAAATATTTTTTTATTTAGATGTGGCTTCATTATTAATAAAGTATGTCAATGAGAGCTAGGCCTGAGCCTCTCAGCAGTTCAGTACTCTGGAACAGCTACTGAATGTAAAACAAAAAATGTCAGAACGACAGAGTGCAAGCAGTCACAACACTGTCAAGCATCTACAGACAAATAATGTAACAAACAGCATTGCTGCACAAGGAAACATTTAGACTGCCGCAGTTGAGCACTTTTCCCAAAGCATTGCAATGGGTCCACCCACACTCAGCATGAGTATGATACAATGCCACCAATGGTACTTCTTTAAGCTCCCTGGCTTAGCCTAGATATTAATAATTTTTTGTTTGCTTGTTCATGATTATCAATAATTGGTTTAGGTGCAGATCAATTGAAGATGACAACCAACCTTCAGAGACCTGCCAGGATTGCCATAATTCCTCAATGGAAATGTACTTGTCATTGCCATGAAATTTCTTCTGCCGCTCATAGCCATTCTCGTACTGCAGCTCGTCTCTAAGAAACTGAACACAGAAACACAGCACAGTCACAACAGAGAGGAAGCATAACAGGACACACTGGAAGTGCAACCAGACCCCTAAATTCTTTACGACTTGGCCTCTGTGCCTCGTACCTAAAAAAAACCTCTCAAGGAGTGAGGCACAGGGCACTTTGACATATGCTTCCAAACTTTTTTTTTAAACAGAACAGTGCTAGTATAATGTAACAATCCTACTTCAATGCTATTCCTTTCCATGTTTGCCCCTGCATCAATGGTGAAAATGCAGCTCTTGCTGTGCTATCAACATGATCAACTTGTCATGAGCATTGAAAGAAATAAAATTAAGCAAAAAGAATCTATAGATAAACCAACCCTTTTTTCTGTCACACTGCAAGGCAGTTTGCCAGACTGACGGACACAATTTTTTTTTTGTCAGAATGTGTACGGGTTGTGCTTTTTCATGTGGGGGAGATTCAAGCATGAAAAAAAGATAACAGCTAGTGTCTAACATTTACACTTCATCAGAATGATGACTGCTGACTACCATCAGCTAGTCCATATTTGATTTGCGAACAAGAACTTGCTAATTAGAAAGACAGTTATGACTAGCAAGTATTTTTCGAACAGCAATGTTTTTGTAACTTAGCGGACAACTACAGAGCCAGTTCTGCTGTGTCTGTTAAATTATCTAACCTGTAAATCTATACAGCAACAAACAAAAAGCAATAACCCACAAATACAAGACTCACTCAAACATTGCACCACTACTGCAACCAAGTAGCACACAAAAGGTGGCAATGATACAGTGGAGTCCACTCGGAGATACACAGCGGTCCACTGTTAAAGGGAACATCGGAGCGTGTGGCGGCAGCTCGGCGCCACCGCCGGCCAGCGGCTGCAATGAGTTTCGCGCAGGCACAGTGTGTGCCGTGAGCCGTGCTCTTTTGTTGTCCGCTGACATCTGTTTCTGCGCTTCGAATAGTCGAGCAGGGAACCGTTCACACGACGAAAGATCACAGGGCATGGGGCTGACTGCGCGTGCGCGAGACTCGTTGCAGCCGCTGGCCAGCGGTGGCACCGAACTGCCGCCACACGCTCCGATGTTCCCTTTAACAGTGGACCACTGTGTACAGGCTGTTTCACACTTAGGGGAAATATCAGAGCGCATGGCATCTTGATGCGGCCAGCGCTGCAACCACGCGCCGTCAGCAGCTCGCGCGTGCGCTGACGTGCAACTCTACACCCTTGAAGCGTCTGCGCACGCACGAGCTGCTGCCGGCACGCGATTGCAGCGCTAGTCGCATCGCGATGCCACGCGCTCCGACATTTCCCCAAATTGTGAAACAGCCTGTACATGCTACATGTGAAGACACGGCACTTACAAACAACTTAAACGATAACTGCATCTATGTAAACGTAAGAATGATACATATTCCAATGCCTCCACTATTCATAAGCCAGTCTGAATAATTGCCTAGTAAAAACTTTCCAACCATTTTTTCTGTCTGCTTGTTTAGGCAGACTTCAGTTATAAGCTCAAAACTGAAGAAGAGAATCTGACAAAGGTACCTTCAAATGCAGGTATGATAATATTGCTCAGAATATGTACTACACAGCAACCTCTTCATCTAAGAAATTCCTCTGCCTTCATAAAAAATATGGTGGCAGTATAGCTAGTTTGACGTGACCCCATACTTGCAAACTACACGGCAATCTGTGCATGTGAGCAAGTTGTTCTCGTTTTTCATTCATTGCTCTTACATTCTGTGTAAAGTACATAACCATGCAAATGGCAGAACTTTTTATTGTGGTTTAGAATGACCGAAAGCTGAGCCAGTTCATAAATATTCAACATAAAAGGAAGTAAGCCATGCACATGGAAACAAGAGAAGAGTGCCGAGTTGTCTTGTTCTCTGATGTCCATGTTTGCATGCATTACCTTCTTTTATGCTTTTATTGTGGGCCCTTCTTGACAATGTGTTTTATTTACTCAACACAAACACACCCGCTCCTGCTTTCACTGCCCAATGGGATGTATGCTGCCATCTACCACACCATAGCAAAAGCATCAAAACAAAGCCAGAGTTATTGCGAGAAAAAGCAAAGTGCTGCAAATGAGCTGAACCTATACATGGCTGTTTTTACCAGAAAAATGTGGACGAGATCACCTCGTACATGGCACAAAAGGGGTTAAGGCCCCTTTTGATTTCTGTTAGAACAGATTGCAACCAGAGCAACCTATACCTTCCTAAAGTGAATGTAATAACTCCACATTCAACATGTTGAATGCTTAAATAAAAAAATGACGTTTAAAAGAATGTCTCTTTTATTGCCTCTACACAGAGCGACTGTAACGCTGCTACATCTGGAATAAATGTCAATGCACATCAGGCTTTGCCACCAAAGATGAGAATGATAAATATACCAGCATTAAAGGGACACTAAAGAGAAAAACGATTTTTCTCCGTATTAGTAAATTATTCTTTCACAATACCAAAATCACCACGCTTGCCGCAAGAAGACACTTGGCACTTGGCAAGAGAGAAAACGAGCAAAAAGAAAATGCAGGTGGTGATGCCACACTGTGAATTCCCGCACCAGTCAGCACAACGTCAGATATTGATGGTGTCTACAAGGGTCTATGTAGTTACTAATTGGTAAAATTGAAAGTACAGCGGCCCATTTTTTTAACGTGAACGTGCGAGCATCACACTGTCAAGTCAATAAGCACCATATAACGGAGTGCAGCAGCGAAATGAACGAAAATACAAGCATGCACGCAGTGAACAGTCCGGTGCAGCTTTCGTCTGCCAGGCTGTTATACGAAACGGACACAACCCCACCTTTTTTTTTTTTTGTCCTGTTTTTGGCTCACTCTGGCAGATATCTTTGCTGCCTCACGAAAGTGCTGCGCGAACTACAAAAAAAAAAAAAATGCTGATATGTACGTATAATCAGCCGGTCTATATCAGATCCCATCCATCTCACGAGCAACCACCTGACCTTTTCTTTATAACTTGATGGCAGCATTCAGAAAAGAAAAAAAGGACGACGATAACGGTGGTCAAAAGAAGCGAGGCTGGTGTCCACTTCCCGGAATAGTCTAGCAGAAGACCGGTGCACAGGACTGCTCATAACGTGCGTGCGCATATTCTCGTTCATTTCACCGCTGTGCTCTGCTATGTGGTGCTTATCGACTCGGCGGTCGGCACTTGCGCAATCAGGTTTTAAAAAAATGGGCAGCTGTACATTGTCCTGTAAGGGAGCAAGAGACTTGACATACCAAGTTTCAATTAATTTTGTTGAGCCGATGTCGCAAAACTACAAAAAATTCACTTGGAAATCAGCAACACCACACGTGGAGATTTTAGTGTGAAATTTAAAAAATATTTTCTCCTCTAATAATAAGCCTATGAGGATGAAATTAATGAAATTAGTGTTTTCAGAGTACAATTTATCAATCTAAAGAGATTCATTGTCTCACTTTAGTGCCCCTTTAAAGTATAATAAACAGGCTCTTCACAATTTTTTTTAATGCCATCTTTTTAAACGCTAAGGCGAGATCTATCAACTCTAAGATGACATTTATGTACAACTTGGCCTTCTTTGTAGCGATAGCAGTGTCTTAATGTTACAAGGTGAAACCCAGCTGTGAAAGAAAAGTCGACAAAAGGCAAACCTCATCTGTCTCAGCGATGTCAACGCTTCCATTGTCATCGTCGTCCAGCTGTTGATGCAGGGCTCGAATTGCTTCATAGCCGAGCAGGTCATCGCATGCATTCACTTTCTCGCACGTTGCTGTGCTCCCTGGAAATGTGACGCCAGATCACAACACACATCTGGCAACTGAATTCAGTCGCGAATAATTCATGAGCATAAATCAGGGCTAGACCGAGAACCTACGGCACAATGGAAAACGCCAGTATGTCTGCGACGTCACACCGACAAGACTGCTACGTGCACTGATGTGCAGATTAGCCAATCGAAGCGTGTTCGTTAAATGATGCCTGCCAACTGAACCTTGATTCTTGAAGCTAAATTACACTCTGTGTAATCATTCTGAGCAATGTCCTGTGTTGGTATATACACGGTACTTTGCCCTGAAAAATGACTGCATAGACAAGCAGGCCTCCCGTGCATAGGTCTGTCTACAAACTACACTGAAATGCATTCAGACCACTCAAACATCCCTCGTATAGACAAAGATGCGGCTCGATGAGGCAGAATATTTTAAAACTATAGTTGGATACAACTTAAGAAGTCCAGAGAGCACCCACCCAGATAACCAAAGTGTGGCAGCCGATAACTTCCGTGACTGAAGAAATAGTCCCGCTCATGTATTCGGCAAATGTTCTCTGAAGTTGGGGTCACCGGCCATCCAGCTCATTACGTCAGTCTGGGGTGCACGCTCATTGGTGCAGGCTTGTGTGCATCCGTCTTTGCGGAGGAAATACTGCAGACTTCTAGAGTTGTATCCGATTAAATTCTCACTGGGTGCACAAATGTTATCTGGAGCAGGTCAATGGGATACATTTAAGCAAAGCAAGCTTCTTATAACAGTGCTTGTGCTATCACGGTCTGCACAAATGAATACTGACTAAATTAATAAACTCCACAGGTCTAGACATGTCCAAGGTGTAATCCGCATCTTTATTCACGGCCGCAAATGTGCAAGCATAAAACTTCCAATGCTTATAAAACTAATTAAGGTTCTCCCACACGGAGCAATGAGAAACCCAACTTCGAATAAAACTCATTCAGGCGATCCTCCGGAGACAGCCAGTCAGAATCAAAGTGAAACCCTACAGGAGAGTGCTGCAACTCGGCTGGCCTTCGCAACGCATAAAGGCAGCTCTAAAGTGCGCGTGACACGCAGCCAGCCGTTACGGATCTGGGGCTCGACAGACGGGCGCTCATGCGGCTTCGCACTTTTATTTTTTTCAATTGCCGTTTAAACAATTTGGTGACGTCACGCGCCAATGGACCGGCGCCCTACGCGGAATGTGTCGCCGCGTCGCCCCAGACAAGAGAGCTCTTCCCACACAACTACACACGGCAAAAAAAAAAAAAAAAAACAAAACAGAAAAAGAAAAAGCACTTGGACGCGGATCGCTAAAAACACCGCGAGATTTTCAAGGTTGCGCGCGGAATGGCCCTCCGATAGTTGCCCGGCACTGTTCCGACCGATACCGGAAACACGACGATGACAATTCTGTGTTCCTTTATCGCTATCGGTCGTGATATTTTAGTTGCACCTTTACGCCGCGGCCCACCGTGCAGTGCCAGCCTTTCAAACGACGCTTTTACAACTGAGAGCGAGTGCCGGAATCACGCTTTCGTTCACACGTGTTCGTTCAGCTTCGATGTGTGCGTGTGTTTGTTGTCGGCGCAGCATGGGGCAAAAAAGAAGGCGACACACAGGTTGAACCCTCCCGCTCGCTCATTTGCGCGCCGCCGCTCGTTGTACTAACAGGTTGCGCAGCAAAATGACCGACCACACACGTCCCGAACACGGCCCACTTGCTAACCTAAAGGGGGGCGTGCATGATGATGCCTTCTAACGCACGAAAGCGAAAGTATTGCGATATGTTTTTACGCAAGACAACCAGCGCGCACGTCGAAAGGTAGTGTATGACAATTATGAACGGCGTTTACTAAAAACAAGCTGTCATTATGTTGATTATGCGAAAGGACACAGACAAACAAACAAAAAGATACTTAAAAAGCGACTGCAACCTGCTTCGAAGCGAAAAGTTCTCTGTTCAGAAACGTATCGCGCGCTGTTAACTCTGATCACATCTTACTAAACACCGCTTACTAAGTCGGCACGAGAAAAAGGTGTGCGGGATGATGTAGTTTGTCAAACTCTTGCAACGCTGCGCCACGGACACTTGCGATTCAGCAGTGGTTTGACTTGCGCTGCGCGCCCCACACCAGAACAATGCGGTGCGCTGTATCAATATTTATAGGCCTTTTTTTAAGTGCTGTAATTTCGCGCCGGCCGGTGGGGCTACGTAGCAACGGGTGAAACGCTCTGCTGGCTTCGCGAGTACGTCTGGAAAGGTGCAGCGCGGATCGTCCTTGCTCGGGCCTCGGACCCGTAGCCTTCCGAATGTAGCAGGACGAGCGCTCTAGTGCGGAAAACGGCAGAGGGTTTTATGTCTTCCGTTTTACCTTTGTCGTCGGCCGTAGGCGCACTGCCTTGCGCGGAGTCCGTTGCATCCTTGTCGGCTGTGAGTGCATTTGCCGAGCGGTCTTGAACGAGTAGTACGCCGAGAACCACCTCTGAGAATAGGAACACGGTTACGATGTAGCGCGGCCGCAGCCAGTTCATGTTTTTATCGGCGTGGACGTCCGGTGAGCGTGACGCGCGCCTACATAAGCTCGCGTTAACTTTGAACCTGTGTGGCACCGACACATGAGTTATTTTGATGACTAAATTCGCGCGGAGCCAACAAAAGCGAGTACATTCCAGCCAACACAGTGAAACTTGGCGTCAGCCGTATACGGCCCCCAGCGTCAGGCCCGCAGAAAACGTAATAACAACGTGACGCTTTATAAACAAACTTGTAAGCATTTATAATCACATTTATTTCTAAGTAAATGACAAAGTTGTAAAGAGATAATATTTTAATACAAACAATAGATTTGAGTGCGAGATTTTAATTTGTTGATCAGGTGATCTATGGCGGTAAGTTCAAAATAACACTGCTGTTCTGGTAGACTCTAGTTCTGGTGTCGTGCAAATGCGTCCGATTTGGTTCACTGTGCACCATGCTAGGTCCAACACAAGCAAAACCCAACAAATGATTTGCAAAAAGTTCCACAAGCTTGCTTTTATTGCCGTCATATGCTCTAGAAGAGGAAGCTTTTGCGCAGATACCCCTATTTTTATAATAGGGAACGGAAAAATCGTTCTTCTCGGTGGCCACTGCACCGAATTTGACGACGCATATATTAAAATTCACTAAAAAAGAAAAGGTTATTCCATAGCTATTCTACAGAGCGGTGCGTATTTGGGAAGACATCCGTTTTATACGATCATAGATGTACGAAAACACCAGATCGTCACTATTAGAAGATTCAAACTATTGTGATTTTCGGCTGCTGCATGAAAACAAAAAGCCTCTCCTATGCACCGAGTGAAAATAGAACGTTGGTTGCAACACTTAGATAATCATCACAGACGCTTGCTGCTGATCATCTTCTAACTCATAAAACATAGAGCGCAGTCTGTGTAGCGACCTCAAACAAACAGATTCTTGTGGCCCCCAAAAGCGTCGCTGCAGATATTTCAGTAAGGGCATCACAACGGGAAGAGTTTCCAAACCATTCGGTCGAAGCATCACGCATTGTGACAGTGTATACTCGTATTGAACTTGACTGGAGTTAATCAACAACTCAGGGACGCATTACAGGATTTTTCCGACGGGGGTGCGGTGTTGGGTGGTGGCAGCAGCTCTTCTTGTGGGTATGCACTCAAAAATTAAGGAGGGAGGGGGTATCAGCAGATTCGGACTCCCCTTTCAGGTGCACCCGTGCAACAATTAGCTAGTTAAGTAGAATATAAAAGAACTACATTGCATTAAAAAAAATGCTCGATCGATATAGCAATCACGTAAGCACACTTATTGCAAAACGATCAAAATATGAGAGGATGTTTCTAAGTTTATGACGTCACATATGACGTAACGGTGCAGAGTTTTCGGCGAGAAATTCAATAATGTTCGGTTCCCATTTTTTAGTAGCATATGATCAACGTGTCTTTCTTCCGAGGAAATGAAATCAGATTTTTTTTAAATAACCGCTTACCATTATGAAACTAATTTAATCATAATCGTCGTAATTATCATAATTATCTACATAATAAATGTACGCTGCCGGACGAAGCCCCCTCCGACAGGTCTCAAGGTGTACCGTGTCTATTGCGCTAGTTCCATTTTTCGCTGTGCCTGTAATTTGCTTAATTTCATAGCACCACCTAATCCACTGCCGTAATAGAAGAGTTTTTCTTCCCCGACCAGCACCTACTGTGATTCGAATAGATCATTGTCCATCGGTCCTATACGCGTTACATTTGGTTGCCTGTAAATATCAAATATAGGTTATCATGCTTTCAATCTATAACCCACACAGCCATAGGCGTGCGCACGGGGGAGCAATAGGAGGGGGGGGGGGAGGCGCTGCGGTGAAACTTGGACCCCCCCCCCCTAATTGAGAACCCTACGGACGCCTAAGCACACAGCTGCCTTTCTTTATCTTAATTTTACACCTATCGATGCGAGGATGCTCAATCAGGCGTCCTTACAAAAGCTTACAACGACCTTGACCTTTTTCCCCGCAATAGAGTACGCCTTTCAGTAGGTGGAAGTCTGCGTTATTTTTCCTTGTCATCCACGTACGGGCCTCTTCGAAGAGGAGCGCTCGGGTTTGTTTGTAGGGCTATGTTTATACTATGTCCAGCAAGGCACACGGGTCTAAACGCGGAATGGCGGAAAGGGTATAACCGAAGCGCGTCAGTTTTCCGTCGACTGAGGTTGCCTAGAGCAACCACCGCGCTGTGCGTTTAGAAGCCGCGGCGCTCTCGTAACAGCGACGCGTCTCCTACGCGGCGGAAGGCCGGGTATAAGCGCATATGGAAGCCGCCGCGTCTATTTCTGCTAGTGAAGCAGGGTATTTGAAGGCGCAAGCCGGCTAGTTATAGGGGCTCGACTGCAGACCTCGACATCTGGTATTTCCTCCGTCTATATCTACGTCCCAAATCAATTTTAGAACAAACACTGACTGCACAAGTCGTCGAAGCAGAAGGCCATGGCTGTTGTCGTCGTTATTGTTTACGTTGTTATTGTTGTTGTTGTTGTCGTTAAATACCGCCGAGTCACTGACGACTCCTGCTAACACCACGAGTCGCATGAAATGGTAACGAATGCGTTGTGGCATTTCTTACTATAACAACAAACCTGACCTGCATGAATGACTTTAATGTTGACTGTGTGTATGTGCCCTATTTCTATTTCCCTATTTCTATCTTATCTTTCTAGTCTCCTCCTTACTTGCAGTGCACGATAGCAAACCGGATATTTGTTCTGGTTGCAAAAAAAAAAAAAAAAAGACGGCGTCTTTTCCATATACAGCCCACATGTCTCTCTCTCTCTCTCTCTCTCTCTCTCTCTCTCTCTCTCTCTCTCTATATATATATATATATATATATATATATATATATATATATATATATATATATATATATAGGATTGGACTAAATGCAAAAACACCCATGTACTTATTAGATTTAGGTGCATGGTAAAGAACCCCAGGTGCAGGGGCGTAGCCAGAAATTTCTTTCGGAGGGGGGGAGGGGGGTGTTCAACCATACTTTATGTATGTTCGTGCATGCGTTTGTATGTGTGCGTGTATATATACGAAGGGGCGTAGGCAGAAATTTTTTTCGGGGGTGCACCTCGATGATCTAAAGTGGATTCCGGGCAGGCAGATGTGGTCGAGTGTCATTTTGTGCTCTTTATGCCACGGCGAAAAAAAATTTTCGGGGGGGGGGGGGCACGGACCCGGTGTGCCACCCCCTTTCTGCGCCACTCTATATACGCAAGCAAAACTGGAAATTTTCGGGGAGGGGAGTGGACCCCTCCTCCCCCCCCAGCCTCCTCTTGGCTGCGCCCCTGTCTAGGTGGCCAATATTAATCCCGAGCCCTCCAATATAGCGCGCCTCATAATCATATCGGGGTTTTTTGGCATGTAAAACTCCACGAATTGTTAAATAGTTTAAGCTGTTATCAAGAGGTTAGCTTTTATTGTTATCTGCAATACAGACAGGCAGGCAAAGAACTTTATTTTGATCCGGAGACGACGCTCACTACCCCCTTAGGGGGCGACATCGGTGGGCCGATACCGGGGAAGTAAACCAGCAGACAGGGAAAAAAAAAAAAAAAAAAAACGAGCAGCAATTTCTTTTAATTAAAAAATGTACGGCGTAAATTTCTAAATTAAAAATGTACGCCGTACGTCCATGCGTTGATGTGATAATGTGTTGTAGAAATTTCATTGTACAAGTTATATTTGGACTGCATGGTCATAACTTGCTCATGTGCAGCTGCTTCTCCCAAATTATCAATTGCGTATTTTCTTGCATTTCTTTTACCTAGGCTCTGAATGGAGCCAGCTGAATACAAAAAAAAAAAGAAAAGAACAGACGCCACAACACATATTCGTGGCCAGATTGTGGTGTTTCCAAACATATCCAAAATGTTCATCATTTTATTTTAGAAGGATTGATTGTTGGGCGAGCTGGTAGCGAGCCGGGCCATACGTTCACCGCCTGCGCGATGTTGCTTTTATTAACTGCTATTATTAACGCGATTCATGATGAATGCAAATAGCGCGAAAAAACGTAAGACTAGACGAAGAAGGCTACAGCACAAGCGCATACTAACAACTGAACTTTTATTAGAAAGACGAAAATATATAGGAAGCCCAAACCACATGTTCACCACGAACACAACCGAAAACCTTAGAAGTGCGCACCCAGGTATGTTATCTCTGCTTAACGCAAGGGAAGGCTTTGCCACACAGTCATCTCCAGCTTTCAAAATGAAAAAAGCCTCAACGAGCTCACGTGCTGTCTGGTCCCTATGACGTGCGAGCACTTTCGCATCCGAGAAGCGAGGAGTTAGTTTCTTTTCTGTCATCGTTTGTACCGGACATGTTTCGTGATAAATTAATCAGAATACACAAATACTCTCCCGATTCCTGAACTTTCCCCCGTTCAACCGGGCCATACGTTCACCGCCTGCGCGATGTTGTTTTTATTAACTGCTATTATTAACGCGATAGCGTTAAAGAGCTCGTTTAAATTCCGGCATCGGCGTTGTTGGATGTGCGCGAAAAATCATCCTGTCTTTGACAGAAAAATCGAGAAGGATGCAAATAAATAAATAATAAAAATTTTTGGTTCGAAGTGAGAATCGAACTCAGGCCATCTGCGTGGCAAGCAGGTGTTCTACCACAAAGCTACGCTATTGCTTGATATTGCTTAAAAAAAGAAAAAAAAACATCATATGAATGTCATGTAGTGAAAGGAGTCTCCTTAACGCATGTAATACTGCGTGGCAGATGCGTAGAATCGCGTCAGGCGTCAAAACACGTGAATTGTGCAACGAGTGGGTGTTTTAAAGGCCCACTCACTACAAAGCGCTCAGACATATTCAATCATCATCATCAACAAAGTGAGCAGCTACGTAGGTTCGCGTGTTGCCTCACGAACCCGTAGTGGACCCTTCGCTGATTCGCAAAAGGAAGAAGGAAGGAAGGAATACAAGAGGGAGAAGCCAGGGAGGTTAACCAGAATTATGGCATAGTGGGCGCTTAAGAACTGTACTAGGCATTCAATGATAGTTTGAAATGGCCAATGTTACGCGCGCAGTCCTTCGTTTCTTTACGGCACGGTTGAGGCATACACCGAGGATCGACGCTATAGGCTAGCAATTGAGAAGGCGATGCGCACGGGGCCCGGTTACGCTATCACGTTCTGCTCTTGAAGGCGAAGCTCAAGCGTCCCCCAAGTTTTTATCATTTCAATACACGTGCTCCTTCAGCAGTTGCTTTTATTTTTACTGCGTTCGTGTCCGTTTTCGAAGTTGCACATAATAATTATTAGACGAAAAAACCTCAATAACAAAGAAATAGATATTACGCGTTTTATTGAACGTCGACCTTTCTTTTTTCAGAATTTTCGCATTTAATTCCGAAAGAATATTTTGATGTTCGAACATAGTTACATTGTACAAAAGTGTACTGCAACGTTCAGTCGGTCACGTAGGTAATGCGTTTGCATCTACCTTTCCGACGAAAAAAAAAACAAAACACTAAATAAAAGAAACCTGTAGTTGACCGGGCATCCTTTCATTTCATATAGCTACCTACTTTTTAAACTTTATTTTTTAAAACACTATAGATCACCCGAGACAAGCACAACGTACAAAAACAGCTGCATTGACTGCATTGCCTCGGAAAGCCCGTGCAGCTGCGCGTCCTTGAGCGGAAGCGCAGCTTCTTGCTCATTTTTTGTTTGTGTTTTGCTGTTATTTTCATATATACTATTAATGCACGCCTGAGGCCTCCCCTGCAAATTATTAGAGGCATTCGCTTGCTGAACAAAAGCCAATGTTGAGAAGAAGCATTGACCGAGCGCTTTGCGTGCATTTGAGTCAGCTTTTATTTTTATTTTATTTTAAAGTTCATTCCCTCCTCCTCCCGCACCCCCATTTGCGCACTTGCCGTTTCCTCCTCTTTTGTTTGGGTTGGAGGAGAGGGTCAGAAACATGCACATACATACACGCCCTAAAGGCCTGAACACACGTACGCGTTGCAGCGTGTCAGCGCGTGACCTTTTGACGCGGCGCCGCGCCCTCTCCCTATGGAGAGAGAGGGCGCGCAGCTTCACGTAGCCGTAAAGTTTCAGGGGCTTAACGTAGCCGCGCGCCCTCTCTCTCCACAGAGAGAGGGCGCAGCGCCGCGTCAGAAGGTCACGCGCTGACACGCTGCGACGCGTGCGTGTGTTCAGGCCTTAAAGGGACACAAAAGGCAAACATTAAGTCGGCGTTGATTGTTGAAATAGTGGTACAGAAACCTCGTAGAGCTACTTTTATGACAAGGAACTGCTTATTTTGAAATAAAATTACGTTTTAGTGGTCCGCATCGCGTTAGCGCACTTCAAATCCCCCGCCTGAAAGCGGTATTTCACACGTCACTGTCACCGTGCCCAACGTTGCCCGACTTTACTGCGCGGCGGCGTGCACTGGCGGCGTGCACCATTCGGGCGTCCGGTAACATCACATGCATGCGGTATTTTGTTACAGTGGCTGTAATTTTGTCGAACTTTCTGTCAGAGCGACTTTCACGAGCGTGCAAAACACACGCGGCAGTACGCGATTCCGAAACTACCACTGAGACGCGACCATGTGAGCGAAGCAGGGAGCCGGGCTATGCCGGGCGAAGCGCAGTTCGGCGAAAATGGAACTTTTGAACCACGCGCGCCGTTCCCCATGGCAACGCCAAAGAGGTTCTTTTTTCCATGAATCAAACAGAAACGAACAAGCAGCATTTTATTACGTCTCTTGATGCACGAAAGGTTCCTTTTTTATTGCAGTTAGTTTGATTACTAGTGATGAATTGTATTCAGACTCTCGCACGTCATCGGGATCATTTCCAAAATGTCCCACTCGTGGCGCTCACCGTGTGATACATTTAGCTTAATTTCTCGGTAAGTATAGGGCACTGCTGTTGATAATACTGCCCTTTTAGACGTTGTCATACATGAGCTTTCACTCCAACATAAATTGTTATTTGCCTTTAGTGTCCCTTTAAGGTAGTCAGTTGCAGCCTTGAAGAAGACGCTACCGCTTGTCGAAGCGTCGGCTTCAGCGTTAACCCGTGTTCAAGGATTTTTTAAATGCGAAGCATTTCTTAGCGAACTTCTGCGACTTTGACCGTATCTATCTATCTACCTAGCCGCCTACGACTTTGTGCTCTCCTGGCCGTTTCATTAATCGGATATATACCAAAATTGGTGTGGCATAACATGACCTTATTACGAACATAAATGACAGGTCATAACATGAAAATCATGACATGCATGTCACGAACGGCAAGATTTACATTCCACGGCCTTGGGTCTCTTGCGGCCGTTTCGTTAATTTCATATATGCCAAAATTGGTATGGCGTGACAAAAGTTCATGACGAACATAATGACAGGACCTAATGTGCAAATCATGACACGCGTTTCATGTGCAGCATGATTTACATGACATGGTCTCCGGGTGGTCGCAGCTGTTTAAATTAATAGATGTATAGGAAAACTGGTATGATGAGACATTTCTGTATGACGAACATAACTGACACGTGGTAACATGAAAATCATGACATGTATGTCATGTACGACATGATTTACATGCCACGCTCATGGCGCACTCGCGGACGTTTCGCTAGATTGATATACACCAAAACTGGTATTGTGCGATGTGACTGTATGAAGAACATGAATAACAGGTGGTAACATGAAAACCGTGACATGCATGTCATGTATGTCATGATTTACATTCCATGCTCATGGTGCATTTGCGGCTGTTTCGCTAGCTTGATATACACCAAAATTGGTATTGCGCGACGTGACTGTATGACGAACATGAATAACAGGTGGTAACATGAAATCCATGACATGCATGCCATGTATGTCATGATTTACATGCCAGGCTCATGGTGCATTCGCGGCCGTTTCGCTAGCTTCATATACACCAAAATTGGTATTGCGCGACGCGACTGTATGCGGAAGTAAATGAGAGGCGGTAAAACGAACATGATGACATGCAAGTCATGTACGACATGAGTTACATGCCACGCTCATGGCGCGCTAGCGGCCGTTTCGCTCACTTGATATACACCAAAATTGGTATTGCGCGACGTGACTGTATGACGACCATAAATGACAGGTGGTAACATGACAATCGCAACATGCATGCCATGTAGGGCATGATTTACATGCCACACTCATGGTGCGCTCGCGGCAGGTTCGCTAGCTTGGCATACACCAAAACTGGTATTGCGAGACGTGAGTGTATGACGAACACATATGGCAGGAGGTAACATGACAATCATATTATGCATGTCATCATTTACATGTCACACTCATGATGCGCTCGCAGCCGGTTCGCTAGCTTGACATACATCAAAACTGGTATTGCGTGACGTGACGTATGACGAACATAAATGACACGTGGTATACATGAAAATCATGACATGCATGTCATGCACGGCATGATTTACATGCCACTGTCTTGGTGCGCTTCCGACTATTTTCTGAACTGGATATATACCAAATTTAATATGGCATGAAATCAGTGCGTGGCGAAGATAAACGGCAGGTTATGCATTATATGTACCAGAATATTCGTTTCATTAGCATCGTATATATTATACTGTAAATGACCGCATGCATGCATGACAAACATGCATTACATAGTGGACTAAATGTTATGACATGAATGACTTCATTTGCCTCAAATACAAACAAGGCGATGTTTGCAGCTCTTTGCTGGCTGCTTCGCATTACATTGATTCCCACAGAGCGTGGGATCTGCCGGATTTTTTTTATCTCTATAAGTCAGCTTATGTTCTATTCACTCTGAATACTTGCTGTATTCTTTGAGCTTGAGCCATACTGCATGAGACGGCTGCGTCGAAATTTAAAACTTCATTGAGGATGTAAAAGAACTGGAACTCGAGAAGCACGCACAGTTCATGACACAGAAATATCGTTTACGCTGCGAGCGGGTTTGTTCGTTCAGTAACGAGTGCTCACTTTTGCGGCCAACGTTTTATCTTGCTAAATAGGACTCTAACTTGTTGAACCTTTAAAACACTCCGTTGATCCTCTTGTGCGGTATTTTTCTTTTTTTAATTTCAATTTACGCTACTTCATCTCCAAATTAACATTAGCCTTTTTCAGAGAGAGACGCTGCAGCCTTTACGTACATATATTTTCACCTCTCGCGCACGCTTTCATATTCCAAATTTTATAATTTGGTTACAGTAATTATCCCAAAACGAATAGAGGGAACACATTTGTAAAACTGCTTGCCTCTTGACAAAGTGTGTCCTTGTGAAAGTTATTACTATGCATATTTTTATGCCGTTAACAGAAAGTTCAGCTACCCGAATGTCGACCAACACTCATACATTGTCGGCACGTGCCATTTGGCGTGAGATCCCGATGCATAGACATGCGCAGCAGGGGAGACAGGGGGGTGCCCCCCTACCCCTAATCATGTGCGGGGGGGCCAAGTCCGTTCGGACCTACTTATGGCCATGCAGGTTTTTGACAATAACGGTGGCCAAGGACCACTGATGTTGTATTGCGAGAGCTGTTTGCCCCCCACCTTTACCCCCGGAAGGCCGTGGACCAATGGCAGACCGCTGTGAGAAGCACGACGTCATCGCTTCATTTTCATTTTTCCATCCACTGCGAAGCTTGAAAACTTGTTTTCCTTCGAGCGCGACACACGGGTGAGCAGGGAGCAGTGTGTTGTTATCTGTTACCAGCATACTCACCGCTGTATCCACGCATTAAAAAAAAAAAAACTGCATCAATGTTGCGTATAAAGGAGCAGTATACCACAGATATTAAATGCAGTGCGAATAAAAAAAATTGCGGAATCTTGCGCTAAACCGCGGAAGGCTTGAAACAGCGAAACTGAACGAAATCTGAAGACTTAAGGGCGAGACAGACGGTACGATTTTTCATGCGATTCGACGTCCGACACGGCGGAGGGAAACCGGAATGGTGACCTTTCATAGCATCGTACAGCCACCATTCCCTCTCCCCCACCGCCACGTCGACCGTCGGATCGCATGGAAAATCGGACCGTCTGTCTCGCGCTTAATCTGGCTGCCTCTAGGTTGTTTCTAGGCCTTAGCTAGGAGATGCAGGTTGTTTCTAGGTTGCTTATAGGCCGTTGCGAGGCCTTAGCTAGGTGATGATAGGTTATTTATACGTTGATTCCCAGCGCATAGAGGTTCGAGTTAAGCCACAGACAGTCACAGACACGACACGGATGTCCAAACTCCAGAGACAGAACCTCGCGCTGAAACCCAGCGTTCGCACCTCTCATAGATCTATGGGCTGCTTATTCTAGTTGTAGCTAGGAAGAACTTGGTTGTAGCTAGGCTGAACTCGGTAGAACTTGGCCATATCGAAGTTAAGCTTGGTGTGGCCATAGGTTGAGCTTGGCAAGGGGTGTTCAAATGAAAAGGTACGAAACGTCGTAACATGAACGCTTACATAGAAGCCTATGTCGCTATGGGAGAATGTGGCGAGGCATCAAGGGATGCGATTGGAGTGTGTGCCGTGGATCCTAGCATTCAGAGGCTCTTATAAAGAGCGCCGTCCAATCGACGCGGCAGTGCGTGTGAGGACAGGATGGCGTTCACATTGCAAAATTCGACGATTGAGGAGTAGCGGGGCGTTAAACGATTTCTGACAGCGGAAGGTGTTAAACCGGCCACCATTCATCGCCTGGGATTTCTATGTGTTTGGTCCCCTGAAAAAAAAAAAAACACCTGAAAGGGAAGTGTTTTAACTAGGACGAGGAACTCAAGGACGCTGTGAAGGACTAGGTCTCTTCACGGCCACAGGAATCCTGGGAACAAGGAATCATTTGGCTCGTTCATCAATGGGATCTTTGTGATCAGGCACATAGTGTATACTTTGAATAAATTCTTCATTTATGCCCACAGTGTTGTTTCGTACCCTTTCATTTGAACACCCCTCGCATATCGAGGTTGACCTTAGTAGATATATACGTAGAACTCGGCTATATCAAGGTTAAACTTGGTGTGGCTAGGTTGAACTTGGTATTAGCTAGGTTCGGCCGGGGCTACGCTGAGGTGGTTATTTCGGTAGTACCACCTACCGATTTCTGACACACATACCTGTTTATGATAATTATAGACCGCACAGTGGCCCATACCCGTTTGATGTCGATAGTTTTCTTCTTTATATTTAGTGGACGAGTGGTGAGTAGTGGGATTTACTCAATTTCTCTGTTACATACCCGTTTATGATGATGATGATAGTTTTCGCGTAGGCCCCACGGCACATACCCGCAGGCCGCGCAAATTACTTAAACGGCTTCGCTGTTAAGAAAAACAAAAGCAAAACAAAAAAGACAGCATGAGTGAAGCGTGAGCAAGAACGGCAGCGCGAGCAAGAACAATGGATGACAGTGATGATGGGCATATCGTGCAGCATATAATTCTTGCAAGTCAGAAATCACAGGAGGAATGAGTAACAGGATTGGTATCCGCCTCGTGCGTCGGTATGGTGGCGCCACCGCTCGGCTAAGGCGGTTGTGCCCTCTCAAAAACCCCCATAGGATCCCATGCATTTTCAATGAAGTTTGCGATTCCGTTGCGCAAAAACAAACTAGCGCCATCTCTCGACAATACGCCACACCGACGACGCAACACGTCCTCTTGCTTCCACCGACTGGCCATGCTCCAAGCTAACTCCTCTCTCGACTTTCTTTTATTTCTTTCGGTGGCCGTGAGAGCGCGCGCTGTGCACTGTGCTGTAGCGCGTTCGACAAGACCGGCTGGGCTCGTCGCTTTCGTCGCTTCTTCCTTGAACGTTGCAACGTTAATATTGTGTTAAGGCGGTGGCCACACGTCGGACGATGAGCCCTGATTTCGTTCAGCCGCCATCTCATCGACAGCAATCTTTCAGACGCCTCAGCTGTGTACTTTTGTCCGTTGGTTGCTGGACAAGATGGCCTCCTGCAAGAACTTGTTGTTGGGCTAGTTGGTAGATCATTTTCAAAAGTTAATTAGATTCCGTTTGGTTGTGGGTGTGTGGGTGTGTGAATGTGTCGTGTGGTTGCGCTCTAATTAACTTTTGAAAAAAGGCCTCCTGCAAGACCGCGTTTTTCCAAGTCAGCTGTGTGTGTAGTTCTCGGCGTCGTAGCAGTTTGATGACGCGAGGACGTCAACTGGTGCTACATCGTGGCAACCGCTGAGGTGTCTGCAAGCTTGACGACATTGTGCCAGAATGTCCTAGCGTACTGTACGCGCACGATTGTGCTACACTTAAAATACCGCGCTTGGCCTCGCGCGTCAAGCTGGTACGCCTGTGTGCAACAAGTGTGTTGTTATCGTTGTTGCGTCGATTAATATTGAATTGCAATTGGAATACCGTTTTTGCAAAGGTGAGTGAAGCTGTAAGTAGTTGCCCTTCTCTATGCTCGCTACTCCTCGAACATTACTTCCAGAATCGCATTTTATGTTTTGTTGCACGTACCAAAGGAGAATTTAGCATACGAGATACATTACACCCGTGCACATTTCCTGTATAAATCTGAGTAATGCCACGCGTGCGCATTTCCTATATACGTCTGAGTAATGCCATGCTCAATTTAAAGCGCATGTGTTAGAGGATTGTGGCTTCAATGGTGAAAGTGATTAGATATTCCGAAATATGTGATTGCAATGCAGTTAGAACTTTCTCATATGTTAACGCGGTCTCTGAACAAACAAAAAAAAAAAACGCTGTGTGAATGTTTGTTGGTCGTTTGCTAAAGTACTTTCACGAATTATTATGCAGCTGTGTGACGGCTGTTAAAACGTTCAGCAAGTTAGATTTTGGTTTTCTTGGCCTAGTTGAGTGCTACGAGTGTTGGGCGAAGATAAAATCGCGTGTCTTTTGTGCGTTTCTTAAGCAGGCATACAGCCGTAATAGTCATTGTTGTTGTACTGTTTGGGGTGTTCAATAAAACAAGAATGCTGTTTTGTACTGCAACAATTTTTATTTCATCTGTGTTAACAGATCACGCAAACAACTTGGACACATGCACGCAGTTTGTGTCGTCTGACGGAATCACGAAGATCTGTTCACCAAAAACGGCTGATCAGAAGTATATAAGAAAATGCGAGCTTTCTTACCTCTTTTGTGGAAGAAAATAATACTGAGTAAAGAGTATATACAGAGGGCCTGAGTATGTGGTGACGTTACTCGATATGTCGAATTGCATTCTGATGTCATGCGCACGGACTAATAGCGGCATTTACGCGGTGAATTCCGTGAAAAAAAAATCCGGCAGATCCCACGCTCTGTGGGAATCAATGTAATGCGAAGCAGCCAGCAAAGAGCTGCAAACATCGCCTTGTTTGTATTTGAGGCAAATGAAGTCATTCATGTCATAACATTTAGTGCACTATGCAATGCATGTTTGTCATGCATGCATGCGGTCATTTGCAGTATAATATATACGATGCTAATGAAACGAATATTCTGGTACATATAATGCATAACCTGCCGTTTATCTTCGTCACGCACTGATTTCATGCCATATCAAATTTGGTATATATCCAGTTCAGAAAATAGTCGGAAGCGCACCAAGACAGTGGCATGTAAATCATGCCGTGCATGACATGTATGTCATGATTTTCATGTATACCACGTGTCATTTATGTTCGTCATACGTCACGTCACGCAATACCAGTTTTGATGTATGTCAAGCTAGCGAACCGGCTGCGAGCGCATCATGAGTGTAACATGTAAATGATGACATGCATGTCATGATTGTCATGTTACCTCCTGCCATATGTGTTCGTCATACACTCACGTCTCGCAATACCAGTTTTGGTGTATGCCAAGCTAGCGAACCGGCTGCGAGCGCATCATGAGTGTAACATGTAAATGATGACATGCATGTCATGATTGTCATGTTACCTCCTGCCATATGTGTTCGTCATACACTCACGTCTCGCAATACCAGTTTTGGTGTATGCCAAGCTAGCGAACCTGCCGCGAGCGCACCATGAGTGTGGCATGTAAATCATGCCCTACATGGCATGCATGTTGCGATTGTCATGTTACCACCTGTCATTTATGGTCGTCATACAGTCACGTCGCGCAATACCAATTTTGGTGTATATCAAGTGAGCGAAACGGCCGCTAGCGCGCCATGAGCGTGGCATGTAACTCATGTCGTACATGACTTGCATGTCATCATGTTCGTGTTACCGCCTCTCATTTACTTCCGCATACAGTCGCGTCGCGCAATACCAATTTTGGTGTATATGAAGCTAGCGAAACGGCCGCGAATGCACCATGAGCCTGGCATGTAAATCATGACATACATGGCATGCATGTCATGGATTTCATGTTACCACCTGTTATTCATGTTCGTCATACAGTCGCGTCGCGCAATACCAATTTTGGTGTATATCAAGCTAGCGAAATGGCCGTGAATGCATCATGAGCGTGGCATGTAAATCATGTACATGATTTGCATGTCATGATTTTCATGTTACCACCTCTCATTTACGTTCGTCATACAGTGGCGTCGCACAATACCAATTTTGGTTATATCAAGCTAGCGAAGCGGCCGCGAATGCATCATGAGCGTGGCATGTAAATCATGTCGTACATGACTTGAATGTCCTGATTTTCATGCTACCACCTCTCATTTACATTCGTCATGCAGTGGTGTCGCCCAATACCAATTTTGGTGCATATCAAGCAAGCGAAACAGCCGCAAATGCACCATGAGCATGGAATGTAAATCATGACATACATGACATGCATGTCACGGTTTTCATGTTAGCACCTGTTATTCATGTTCTTCATACAGACACATCGCACAATACCAGTTTTGGTGTATATCAATCTAGCGAAACGTCCGCAAGTGCGCCATGAGCGTGGCATGTAAATCATGCCGTACATGACATACATGTCATGATTTTCATGTTACCACGTGTCAGTTATGTTCGTCATACAGAAATGTCTCATCATACCAGTTTTCCTATACATCTATTAATTTAAACAGCTGCGACCGCCCCGAGACCATGTCATGTAAATCATGCTGCACATGAAATGCGTGTCATGATTTGCACATTAGGTCCTGTCATTATGTTCATCATGAACTCTTGTCACGCCATACCAATTTTGGCATATATGAAATTAACGAAACGGCCGCAAGAGCCCCAAGGCCGTGGAATGTAAATCTTGCCGTTCGTGACATGCATGTCATGATTTTCATGTTATGACCTGTCATTTAAGTTCGTAATAAGGTCATGTTATGCCACACCAATTTTGGTATTTCTATCAGGTTCACTTGCTCATTTCATTTTTTTTTATATTCTTTCTTTCTATTATTATTTCCTCCCCTCTCTTCTTTAATCTGTCAATCCCATTCCCCATCCCTACACAGAGTAGCATGCCAGCGGTATACTGACGCCGGCAAAAATCTCTGTATTTCTAATAAAGAGCATCTCTCTATATATATATATCCGATTAATGAAACGGCCAGGAGAGCACAAAGTCGTAGGCGGCTAGATAGATAGATAGATAGATAGATAGATAGATAGATAGATAGATAGATAGATAGATAGATAGATAGATAGATAGATAGATAGATAGATAGATAGATAGATAGATAGATAGATAGATAGATAGATACGGTCAAAGTCGCAGAAGTTCGCTAAGAAATGCTTCGCATTTAAAAACACACAAAACGGCCTTTCTCGCTAGCCGCATTGTAAAGAAAAAGAAAGAAAAGAAAAACTGCATGGTAAAATTTGGCTGGTTAGTTTACGGAGTTTAACGTGCCAAACCGACGTAGGCCGTGAGCGACGCCGTAGTGAAGGGAAATCGGATAACTTCGTCCCCCTTGGATTATTTAACGCGCACTGGCATTTCACAGTACACGGGCCTCTAGTATCTCGCCTCCATCGAACTGCGACCGCCGCGTCGCAGTAAAGCTAACATTTGCGCGGCGGTCAGAAACTCACAGGGATCCCTTATGCGCTCGCCTAAGACGACTTGAAGGTGAAAGTCGTCTTCTTTTTTTGCTTCTTATTCTTTGCTTCTTATTCTTCTTCTCAGTCGATTATATTGACACTCTCTCCCCTCACGAAAGCTTTCTGCACGTAACGGGGCTCTGCAGTGCCTCCAGGATCGGAGGCATCGTAGCTTTCTGCACCTGATGTGGTTTTGCAGCACTGCCTCCGAGATCGGCCCACGTTTGACCAAGCGACGACGTCGTTTGACGACGTCACAAGTTTTGGTAATCTGTGACATCATCAAGGCGTAATCTCTGATCACGGGATTTACTGCATCGTTCGCGTTGACGCCGAAACTCACGGTCACTTTTTCGCGTTTGGTGAGGCATCTAAAGCTTTCGCCTTAATAATTACATATAGAACTTAACGGCGTCGCTTCTGGTAGCGAGTGCGACTGTGAATGGCCCCGGGCAGATAAGTAGTGGACATGCAAATAGACCAGGAAGCGGTCTGGCTTGAAGATGAAGAATGCCGTGAGGCCTGCTGCATGAATCAACATATTCCGAATATAGCTCAGTGGTGCGGTCAGCCAGTCATTCTGGAATGACAATTGTGCCTTCAGGCGAGAAGAGTTGCGTACATGGAAATTGCCCATGGTGTTTCTATTATTTTCTCGTTTCCTTTGTAATACATACAAGGGTCACCTAGGCTCAAACTTTCTTATCACATGCCTTACTCAATTGTTCGGACGTTTGGGAGTTCCATGTTTCAACATTTGATACACAGCCAAAACAGACTTTGAGGATATGGCCGGCTTTAGTCAATCCTGATATTTGTCCTGTTTGGCCTGTCTGTTTTCTTTACCTTGTCCTTTGTCTCTTCTTGAGCTAATTAGTTAGGTCTGAAGTCAATGTTTACCGGTACAGGCGACGCCACGATACGGGAACGTTGGGTATCTTTGGAAACAATTGCTGTTTTCCTGATACCTGAGCGAATGCAACAATCTCGTGGACTATACATATCTGGGGTCACGAACAGCACATTTGTACGCCTCTATAAGCATGTGGTTATAAATATTTACGCGGTAAAAATACGGGGCAATAAGCGTTGCATCAATAGCACGTGTTTTCCCGAAGGCTTTTGGTCAGAAGTCCGCGCCGCGCACCAGCTTCCATAAAATATTTTATTAAAATAAGCCGGGAACCGCAGTGCTATTCCAGCTGACAATTTTTCGCGCTGCATTTTCCAAGTGCGTAGTTTCCGTGCCGCCTTTTCCTGGCCGGGAAGGCAACCGAGGCGCAGAAAAATGGAAGAACTACAATGCGGCAGTTGACCAGAGTCAGGATCTTATCGCTATTGTTTATTGGTGACTACTTTTAAACGTAACTTGTTCTTAGAAGTGAGAAGGTTCCCAATATGAATAACGGAGCAGTTTAAGCTCGAGGTTCGCTACGAGGTGTTAACAAAAACTATCGTCATCATTAAAAAAATACAGACGCTAGTCAAAATCAGACGTACCGAGTTCGGGCGCCGTGTTGTGAAGCGACCTTAAGAGTACCGAAAACTTTCAGCCGGTCAGAAATTTAACTTGGGTAGTAGGCAGGACGAGGCCTCCAGCAAGAATATACGATGCTGAAAATGAGCTAAAAAAATATAAAAGCGAACACGACTCAAGTGGGAAAACCCTTGTTATCTTACACGCCGACACGGGCCCCTTTGTCGGTGCGAAAAAGAGGAAGGACCGTATTTCAAGTGGTAAGGCAAAATGCATTCATCGTTCGAGCGCTAATGAGGCCTTTAGAACAACAGGGCTGGTTTCATAGCGAGTAACGGTACAATTGAGGAACTGTAGAAGTTGATGTCCTAATATACGATTCGTAGACAATAAATAAAAGAAAACGAGGGGGGTACTGTCGAAGGGACATTAAAGAGACGCGTAACTGAGTTTTGAGATACCTTTTGCTTCTCTTGGGCACTATTTTCGCATTCTTAACCAGCTTTCGCACAGGGCAGGTTTCGTTCCTAATCTTCTCCCCCCCCCCCCCCCCCATTCTATTGAAGAAGTTCTCAAAGTTAAAGCTACAATCATATTACCGAACTTCCTATGAAAGAAATATTTCGAGTGTTCCACAACAGTGTCCAGTGTTGACCACGGAGCCTTTGAATCAGTTTCAGTGCACTTGCTGTTACTTACTTTATTTGTATTGCCACTCTTCTTCCCTAATACAACCACTTCTATATGATATATTTCTTTCGTAGTTATTTCTTATCTGCAACTTTGGGTTTGTATATGTGTAACTGCTTGTCGGTCATAGACTGGTGAAAGGTGTTTTATTACATCTTGTAGTAAAACACCTAGGCCTGGATAGGAGTGTGTATGGAGTAAATACAATCCTCGACGGACTTAGGCGCCCGCAATTCCATCGGATGAAAGGGCTCCGCCGACACGTTGCCGAGAGTTAGTTTTTATCGGACACACCAGGCGACGCCTTCTTTGAGCTCGTTCTTTTCTCGCACTTCTTGCTTCGTTTTCATTTTTGCGAGGTTGACTTCCGGTCTCGTAACGGGTCGCGCATTAACGGGTCCGAGTGTTATCTCTGCTTGCGCAGCGCCGTTCTGACGGAGTAACGAGGAGCGTGGTCTTTCTTCTGAGCCCATTTGTGCGGGCGATAGGCGTTCGCCTTGCGTGGAGGCCTGTCGTGGCCGCGTTGACATTTGCCTCTGGAATCAAACACGCTGTCGTTGTGATCGCGGCTGCGTTGGTGGCTGCGCGCCAGCGATGGCGGGGCGGCGTGCTAGCTCTCGGTATAGCGGAGAGCGATCACCCACGAGGCATCACTTCTAGCGCGCGCAGACCGTTGGCGAGAGAGCACTCTGCAGATAGGCATCAATAGGACGGCTGCATGCTTGTGCGCCGCAGCTCGAGTACTTATTTATACTTGACAGATCGAGAGGATTTCATGTTCGTCTCGCTTGTACACAATCATTAATTCGAAAGCAGCGCGCACACAGCCTATTAATATCCTGTTGACACCTCTTCAAGGTGAGTATGAGGCCCCCGCCGAGACGACGAGACGAAAATGTTTGATTAACACGTTTTGAGCTTTCTAGTCTCGTCTTATGAAGTGGGAAAGAGCGCGTTTTGTAGAGAGAAAGAGAAGTCTTACATTCAATTGAGCACTGTATTTATCTTTTTTTTTTCTTTCATTGCCTCATTAGCGTGTGCTTTCTTCGATTAGTTGACTTGGCATCGCCGGCGTCGGACGTTCTCTAGGGTAAGAAAACACGCGAAGGATCAACGGGAAAGCTCAGTGAAAAGACTTCGATATAACAATGTAGTCAACATTAGCCAACGTCTTCTCCCCATCGCTCCCCATCGCAGCTAAACAATAAAGAAAAAAAAAACAGCATCTTCAAAGAGTCTCTTGTGCATTCACCCAAGGCGACTCGAAGGCGAAAGCCATCTTCTTTTTCTTCTGAGTCGATGTATTAATCCACCTCGCGTTTCTCCGAACGCTTCCTGCACCTAACGTGGTTTTGCACTGCCTCCAGAATCGGAGGCATTGCAAGCTCTCTGCGCATCCCCTGGTTTTGCACTGACTCCGTGATCGGCCCACCTTTGATCATGACGACGACACAAATTTTGGCGATCTGTGACGTCATCAAATGATGATGCTTTTTTGAATCCCTCGTGTTGACGCCGCCGCTCAATTTTCGCGTTTGATGAGGCATCTAAGGCTTTTGCCTTAGTAACTGGGCTGTTATTTACACAGGCTAACCCATGACCTATTTACAGGTGAATACACGCAGAAGGTGTCGGGGATGTTAAGTTGGGGCATATTATATTAATTGACATGTTTTATAGGAGAAGTTGACGCCTTCATTGACACAGGCTATTCCTCAGCCCGTGACAAAACAACTAAAAGCAGGATAAAGATCCAAAAGATTGGAGAGAGCAAGGGACATTAAATGACGCACTCATTCCCCCAAGTTTCGCACGCAAGCAAAGAAAAGCGCGGAAGGGAGACGGGCACTAAGGGACACACGCAGTTTCCTAAAGGAGTGAAAGGGTAACAAAATATTCTGATAAACTTCTGCACATACCTGCATAACAAAAACACATTAACGTACGACACTATCATCAGGAAGATACGTCAGAGAAGTGTTCAACAATTTCTCATCACTTCTAACCTCTATATATTCCTGAACTTCTGTCTTCTTTGCACATAAGGGAATGAGCTATACATATACAAACTACTGAATTCAGTAAAGTAATAGTGGTTTCAAGCACGAACGTTTAATAAGTCTCTAATATGCCTGTAGCTTCCGTGAATGCCATAAAAGCTATGAGCACTCTTTTCGGTTTTTCCATTGTTGGCCATGGGCAAAGTATTTCTGTTTTCCAGAATGAATTGCTAGCTTTCTAGTAATATCGAATCAGCGTTTAGACATGGGTCTCGCAGGATATCGTTGCCGGGAGCTCATACTTTACGGTGTACTCGTGATTTTGGGACGCTGAACGGTTGTCCTTTGTTCTAGCTTAATGAGAGAAGGAGGAAGACATAGTTTACTGAAGGTTGGATCGTGCTTAACGAGATATGGCGACAACTGCTCGGCATATCCCAGCTCAGCACAGGATCAATATTACAATGTTAAATTTCTTGTTCTTTTTCATCAGACTACGATCAGCTCGAACGAAAAGCCCGTGCGCGCTTATTTGGAAATATCAGCGTACAATGCGCATTGTCTGATACTCTGTCCGACATCGGCTGATTGTCTGACATAAGCAGCGACCCCCATGGCTCGGGTAATTCCAGCTATCCCTTTGTTACTCATTGTACGTTCGAGGGGCTGGAAATTACACGACCTCTGATCGGAGGGAGAGTGTCTATAGCGTATACACAGATAAATGCTGCCGGTGCACGTGTCGTTCAACTGCATGTTCTGCACACGTGAAGTAAACATAGAACAGTGCCTAATGATATAGTAACTTATGCTGACCAACAACTCGCGAACTGCGACAGTCCGCAGTACGTTTGTAATAAACGTTACAAGTGCTGGGAATGCCAAAAATTGCAGGCGATCCAAATCACAGACTTAAATCTCTGGTGGTGGCACTCGCATGTGGGTGTTCGTGCGTCATGCAGTATTTCTTGAGTTAACTTCGTGTTTCGTCGCACCACCGAGGCGGATCTCAGAGGCCACGTAGAAAGAAGCGTGAAGGGCTGCTCACAGGAAATCCATGTGCTCTTTCAGTGAACCTATTGAACTAATTTTCATTAATTATCCTGAAAGTTGATTGGCTCTTACCTTAAAAGTAAACTTATGCTCCGATATCATATGTATACAATGTAATTCTTAACTTGAACAAGAACTATCGATTTATATTTTCTCGAAGACCTTTTGTGAACATTTGGAAAGCCGGAACTTGCTCGACCGGAATTTCTGGGAAGAGAAACAGGAGTTGCACCCGGTGCAACTCCTGTTACTCTGAATAGTAAAGCGTATTTAGTAAACAGATACAGACTGAATATTTGTGGCCAAATGTTGTCACCTGAAATGTTGTGTTCTACTCTGTTATACAGAGGTGGCTGTGGAGGGATTGATGTAAGGTGTCGGTGCTGGCAATGCCTTTATAACGACCAAGGCTCAGTCAAAGCGAATGTTTCGCGTCGTCTTCCCCAAGGGGCTTCTCGAGTACGTTGTTTTGTAGTAATAGCGAATTATCATTGGATGATTGGATTAATTATCCTGAAAGTTGATTGGCTCTTACCTTAAAAGTAAACTTATGCTCCGATATCATATGTATACAATGTAATTCTTAACTTGAACAAGAACTATCGATTTATATTTTCTCGAAGACCTTTTGTGAACATTTGGAAAGCCGGAACTTGCTCGACCGGAATTTCTGGGAAGAGAAACAGGAGTTGCACCCGGTGCAACTCCTGTTACTCTGAATAGTAAAGCGTATTTAGTAAACAGATACAGACTGAATATTTGTGGCCAAATGTTGTCACCTGAAATGTTGTGTTCTACTCTGTTATACAGAGGTGGCTGTGGAGGGATTGATGTAAGGTGTCGGTGCTGGCAATGCCTTTATAACGACCAAGGCTCAGTCAAAGCGAATGTTTCGCGTCGTCTTCCCCAAGGGGCTTCTCGAGTACGTTGTTTTGTAGTAATAGCGAATTATCATTGGATGATTTGCACGTAAAGCAGAAAGCCTAGTCTTGACTGCGTGACATCCATCCCTAATTCAGTCATATACACATCGACACGTATAGATCGAGTGTGATGGAATAAATAGTATGGTTTCGCAGCTCGCCTACACGGCTGGTTGGCTTCATTTAACGAATGTAAACCATTGTGCTTTGGACTTTAATGCCATCCATCCAGAACTGGTGACGCTCCCAGAATTTGTTTACAGCTGGTCAGATTTTGTTTTCGCAACACATTTGAGCAGTTGCCTAAGGATTTCTATTATTTGTTGTTGTTGAGCGATATCCGATGACATTTTGTTGCGTAATATCCGACGTGTTTTGTAGCATTCCGCGCAGACTACATCGCGTTAATTGGAAATCGCCTGATAACAGGGATAGTGTGAACAAACACTAAGAAAAACTCCGACGCAATACATTGTAACTTGTTTGGATCGCTGCCAGGGTGTGTAGTGCGGTCCTGTAAGAAGGGATGACTGCCAAAGACCGCACTTTTTTAAATTTTGGGGCCGATTGCCCGGATGTCTCGCTGACAATACCCAGATGTCTCGTCTGAAGTGCCCGGATTACGGCGCTGGCATTCGGCTGAGGTCACTTGAAGGCCGCCTACAACGGGATTTAAAAAATACAGAAGGATATGCGGATTTCCTATCACGAAGTACTAGCACAAGTACCCCGAGACGCTGCTTTAAGAAGCAGTTCCAGTTATTTTCCTCTACGTGCAATGAACTTGCATCTCTTGATGGAACCGTAAGCCGCTCGGTGCTGCTGAAACACCAAGTATCTCACATCAGTGTGATAACACGAACAAATAGGCCAGTGGGAGTCATTCTAGTGTTCTCATGATTACTGCAACAAGTGTAGCTATACCACCTAAATCGGTAGCCGACGTAGAACAGTTATCTTTTGCAAGGAATACAATAGAAGCTAGCAAAAAAAAAAAGGGGCGATGGGCACTGGTCATGATAGCATGCTGGAAACAGACATGACGCCTATGCGACGCCATTCAGCCCCGCTATCTTCACGCGACGGTTGTAGAAAACGAAAGACTGGGGTATAAATATCGGTAGTCTCCTCGGGGAGGTTCAGCATTCGTTTTTAGGAGCGACGTCCGGCGTAAACATGCGCACTCTTCTTCTCTGTGCTGCCCTTCTAGTTGGCTCTGCCACCGCACACCACGTCGGTAAGTCCATAAGAAATCTATTCTTTAGTTAATCAAGGGTGTTGTTTCTAGGAGGCGGAGAGGAACATAATTAGAAAAGCATAATTGAGACGCGCAGAAAAACTTGTGCTGTTACATTACCGAAGTTAATGTCATCCTGCACACTACAGTCTAAATCTTACCTGGTAACGTCAGTCAAATTGGAATGTTTACATACCTGCGATTCACGAGTCATCGTCTTCTGAAACAACACAGAAAGGAAGGAAGTTCACGCTGCGTAAGGTATGAAGAAACTGTGAAAACTCTGATATCTACTTTGCTTATGCCTATCGCTTGAGAAAACGAGCAGTCATCAGTGCTGTAAGGTGGCCAAACCTACTTTCTTAAGTGTAGCTTACAAAAGAAAATAAAAAAAAATAATGCAAAAGGCCCGAGACTAACTTTAGCACGGTTTTGTAGTTCGTTCTATGCTTGACTAAGCAATATTGCACAAGTACTACTTCATGGGTAAGTTGGTGCTCAGGCTTGCTGTACATACTTATTTCTGGCGTGAGATTTAAACCGCGAAATGGCGACATAGGAAAGACAGACACTGCGAAGACAGATAATGAATTACCCCTGCCTGTCTGTCCTCTGTTCCCTTTTCACACACACACACACACAGAAACATGTTTGTACAGCAGCAGAAGCAATAATTCTGTTTAAAGTTCAACATTCGACAGAATTCTGTCTGGTTGGGAAGGAACGTATGGGTGAAACAGAGGGACACCAATGAAGGTGCTTTAAGAAAACGAAAAACCCGACGTTTTGGGTCCCACTCGGACCCTTCTTCAGGGTTGACTGGTGGGCACCGAAGAGCAGTGTTTATATAGCTTTCTTTACTTTAGGCCGTGGGGTCACGACTTTTCTCCGTAACGTGCCGAAGTCTGTTAAGGTAGACGCTCAGCAGCATACCTGTAGACCGGATGACGTTTCCGGGTGTCACCTGGACGTGCCACGATTCTTCAATAGAAAGGGTGGTCTGAGGTAGCGACCGGTGTGTGTTGGCTTTCGATACACCGAAAGTTGGAGAAAACGGCCTATCATTGTCACGAGGACATCGAGAAATGGCAACCAGTTGTTTTTTTTTTCGTTACATGGTGAACTACTGTATGGTCGGCTCGATAGAGTTCAGATGGTCAGTGAATGCGTCAACGGCAGAAGGAAGCAGAAGTAGTTGTCAAAATACCGCAAGAATATGTTTGGAGTGATGCCGGCAGACTGCAGTGCTCTTTCTTCCACCGCTTCCATCACGAGGTTTGCTGTCGTTACAGATACAGACGCCCCCATCGCTGTACCAGTTAACTGCTTGTATAGTATTCTCCGTTGGCGGAGAAGTGCGTGCTGCTGAGACAAAAGTTCATTAGGCGGCGTCGCGCTGTCGAGCGTCTACTTTAACGGACTTCGGCCCATCAAGGAGAAAAGGCGTGACGGCACGGCCTGAAGTAGACAAGGCTAAATAAGCAGTGCTCTTCTGTGCGCCCCCGTCACCCCTGAAGAAGGCTCCGAGTGGGACCCGAGACGTCGGGTTTTTTGTTTTTGTGAAGTAAAACAGTTTTCTCTTGTACTCTTTACCTTGGTTGATGTCCTTCTGTTTCATCCATAATTCTGTTTAGTATTTGTAAACGAGAGACACATATTAACTCTCTTGCACAGGTGAGTGCGGCGTGCCCCGCATCCAGCCCCACCTGGAGGCTGAAGACCGCATCGAAGGCGGCAAGGAGGCTGTTCCAGGGAGCTGGCCCTGGCACGTGCAGGTCAACACGCGCTTGGGACACCACCGCTGCAGCGGGGCGCTCATCGACGACCAACACGTGCTCACGACGGCCTCTTGCATCTGGTAAGGTACACGTAAGATGTGTCTAGGGTAACATGTACGAGAACGCAATATTAGTAAAAAAGAAAATGATGGTCTGATAGAGCGAGGAAGTGATGTGGAACGAAATATCTGCTTGTCGAATAGTTGCCCCGTCCCTTTTTTTGAAGTTTCTGAAAGAGAGAGAAGAGAGAAAGAGACATTCTGTCACAATTGAAGAGTTGAGGTGCTTTCGTGACTGAAGGTTTGACATGTCAAAATTGGACAGATCTTAGGTGGTTGACTGGAGGCGCCTTCAAACCAGAACTTACACGCACTCGGCGCAACGTAACCGCATGTTTCCGGAATTATATCCCGAGGCCAAATGTAGCTTATGTGATGATAGAGGAGCCAACCCTGAGCCTATACTCTGGGATTGCGAAATAGTTCGGGAGATAATAGACCCCCCGGATGAACTAGAGGCGCGGTGGACAGCCACACTGACTAGCTCAGACCTCCAGAACCAACTTTGGGCGATCCAGCAAGCTACCGAGAGACAGGGTCTATCTACTGCCCTCGGCGCGGCATAGACCCAGGCTATCAATCTGCAAGCTATTTAATAAAGCTGTCTCTATCCTTCATAACCACGTCCATAGCGCAGGTCAAAGGTCGACGATTATTCTTGTGTGAGCAAACGTCCCGTTGCAAACCTCCCTCGTTATGCAATCATTTGCAATACGTGCAATACATTTGCAATACTGTCGTTTCTCATTGTTTCAGGCAGCTGAAAAACATCGGCGTCCTGAAAGTGCTCGCTGGAGCGCATTCTAGGGACGTAGTTGCCGAAGGAGAAAGGAGCGCTGACGTGGTGGAGGCTTGCGTCTTCAAGGGCTACGAGGGAGGTCACGTGGTAAGCACTCGCACTAAGTTGGCTGAACACTGTCAGTGTAATACTTTAGTGAGTAGCTGACGATCGCGAAATAATCTGTGGGCGGGCACGGTAGCCGGCAGAGCAATAGTCATTGGCCATCGTTCCAAGCATTAAGCGCGGGTGCTCTTCGCAGATATTTCACACGAAAGTTTTAAATACGATGTCTTACTGGGCTTCTTCGACCTACCTTCAGTAACGGCATATACTGATAAAGATAATGGTATATAATTTAACGGCATATAATAAAATAATTCTGGCCAAATTCAGTTATCGTATTTACCTGTATGCCACCTGCACTGCCCAACTGTTGTCTAATTGGCTAAACGATAATAATGTTGGCTAACTGTTGACTGACGTTGACTGCTGTTTTCCATTGTCGGATACTATAGTCTATACGGTGTTATAATGTAATAACATTGTCTTCATCCAATTTCAATTCAATGATTGCATTAACTACATTTTTTAAACGTTCGCTTACCTTAGAAATTAGAGAAGCTGCTCTAGACAGTTTGAACTGCAGCCATATAGTGCCAAGCATGCGAGTAATTGGACGTTTTCACTTCGGTCAGAACAACATCGCCGTCCTCAAGCTGAAGACGCCGCTTAACCGCACCGACACCATCCAGCCCATCTGCCTGCCCAACGCACCCGTAGTTGGAGGATGGAACGTTTATGCGACCGGCTACGGACACACACACCGTGAGTAAATATTCACGCACTTCAGTATGTATCGCAAAGGCTCTATTGTACTGTTTACCAAGGTCATTCATCGCATCGCAATGACCTTGAGCCGCCAGAGTGCTATAGTGTGGCAGACATGACGTCAAGCCACTTGATCCGCTGCGGAGAGGCGTCGCAGCTGCGCTCATTCGGAGCCTCGCCGCTGTTGTACCACGTGACCAAGCGAAGGTTTGAAGCACTGTATGCAATGCTTTTGCAAAACCAAGCCGAACATACCTTTCGGTCGTGATAACTAGGTTTAGAAGAGTTAACCCTCAGCCATTTTTTTACTTAAATACGCAATTCTTGAAATTAGTTGGCGCTTCGTAAAACATATGGATGCAGGGAAAATTAAGCTTGTTTTTTTTTGCGAGTGGATATGTTTTCACACAACGTTAAAACGTCTTGCTGCAATGAGGTCTTGATAGAGATATATGACATCATTGAGTTATATTGTAGCGGTTAAGTGAATTGGCAACGGCTGACACGACAAACCGTCAGGACGACACTGGGATGCAGAGTTGCCTCGCTCGTTTTATCAAGGGACAGTTAAACGCGCTGCTTTTAATGATTAGCACAACGTTTTCCAGAAAATCAAGCTTCGGATACACACGATTATGTCCGCGTTCGTACAACTGAGAACCGCGAAATGTATTATTCTATTACCTCCGTCGTAGATGACCACGACTCACCCGTGAAAGGTCTGAGCCAGGCTCGCGTCAAGACGGTGGCCAACAACGTGTGCTACGACGAGAACGACACGGAGGTGCCGAAGAGCGTGTTCTGCACTGTCTACGACCACGGCTCTCCATGCATGGTAAGGGCACACAATGAGATCGACCATAGCTTCAACGTTGACCGGACGAAAGCCTTAGATGTCTCATCAAACGCGAAAAGTAACCGTCTTCGTCAAGACGAGTGATGCAGAAAAATCATCATGCGATGACGTCACCCTACGTGCTCATATTGACGTCACAAGTCGCCAAAAATTGTGACGTCATCATGACTTCACTGTGAATTGGTCATGATGACGCCACATGGTGAAGTCATCACATGACGTTGCCGCTTGGTCAAAGGTGGGCTGATCCCGGAGGCACTGCAAAACAACGTGAATTGCCGTAAGCTTCAAGTGCTTCCAATCCCGGAGGCAGTGCAAAACCACGTTGGGTGCAGATAGATTTCGGGTGGTAGGGGAGGGGGGATCAATACAATAGACTGAGAATAATAATAATAATAATAATAATAATAATAATAATAATAATAATAATAATAATAATAATAATAATAATAATAATAATAATATGACTTTCGTCTTCGAGTCGTCTTCAGCAAATGCATAACGCATCATGTGACTTTTTGTATGACCAAGAGCTACCTTAACGAGAACAAGAGCGACCTTAACGACTTTTGGGAGAGAGAGAGGAAAAGAAAAAAAAATACGTGAAGAAATGAACTAGACCCACGTCAGATTAATTACTCTGCACAAGGGTTGGGCATCAATTAAAGCACGGAAAAAGAGGAGACAGTGAACGAAACCTGCGCACAAGTTCTATAAACTGCACGTCAGGCTTGCAGAAGGTCACTCAAATCGGTCGGCTTCTGAAACTGCAGCTATGTCTTCGTTGACCTTATTGGTATAACATCGAATCTCACCACTTTCCGAGTACCCTTGTACCCTAAAAGTGACAAACTTGGTTACGTGAGCTCACATTTACTATAGGATTTTCAGCTCACGCAGCCCAAGATATAACGCGTGCAGCCGCGAATCATACGTTAGGGATAGGGGCGCTGAAAAGGTCTCATCTCATACTACTGCCACGGCGGCCTACCGAGCTGCCGTGCTACTGCGATGAGTACTTAGAGATACGAGACGTAAACTCGGTCGTTACACTCATTTCAGAAACTATAATTATAAATTTTGTGGAGAATGTTGGAGAAACACTGATAATCTTTATTGCGCTTCCCTCCAGAGCGAAGTCAGACTGATGGTTATAAAAAGCTTGTTATAGTTATTAGATGAAAAAAGAATCGACGTTTGCCTTTAGCTCAATCTTCTACAGGGATAAGACATTGAACAGGGGAAACACCTGTGGTGTTGTTCTTCAGGGTCCCCGTTTAAGATAAGTTGTGCTTTAATGAACACTTATCTTTGCTTTAGCACGACATCGGCGGTCCTGTGATGAGCAAGGTTGACGGTGCCTGGACGCTGCACGGCGTTGTGTCTGGCGGTGCCAAGGGTTGCAAGGTGGGCGAGCACCCGATGTTGCACACCCGGGTGGCCATGTTCCACGACTTCATCAACAAGTACACGCACGCTGACAAGGGACAGTGCGATCTCAGAACGACCTCCGCATAAACGCCGGTTTGCGCGCTGTGCAGAAGTGATCAAACTGATGTGCTCATCGAAGCATTTGTTATGAAGGAACAATAAAGTCACCGTAAAACTTGTTACAGCGTTGTTTTTCTTGAGACGATATCTATCTGGGGTTTCCTCCTCGAACTACATTTTTAAAGGGACTGTCTACCGTCCTTCATCGCTTTTCTGTTTTGTATACCGCAATAGAAAGCGCAATAGAAAGTGTCTAACCTTGCAGCGGTTTCTCTGGAAAGCGAGTAGTTATTTTTAAAGTGACCATGACACCCAATTTTCGCCCATGATCTGTGTTATGGTGGGCTAATCCTTGGGTGTTCACAAACAAGCTAGCGAAGTTTCAGCGCATTTGGTCGAGCACTTAATTTATAGCGAACATTTTTATAAACACGTGAGCGGCCCGAGAGTCTGACAACACTGGCGCACTCGCTAGCCGTGACGTAACAAGCCGCCTGCACTGCCTGCACTGCGAGCGTCTGTATTCCGGCCAACGATTTTGTTTTGCGGTGGTTTTGCAGCTGCGCGTGCAATGGAGCTATTTCAGTTTTCTTCAGGTTGGCATTCAAAACTGAACAATTTTGTAACGGTTCAAACTTAGGTAAAAGACGGCGGCTCCACTCCATGAAGCACGTGACATCGCACACGCCATGGCAAAATGGCGGTCGCCGGCGGTGGGCGGCGTTTACAGCCGGCGACTTCTAGGGCTCATTTTGCAATAAAATATTCTGTTACAGTTCATTTTTCATATATGTGCAGACACAATGGACCTTCTACTTCTATTTTTCGCTGAAAACTACAATTTGGTGGGTGACCGCGTCATGGGTGACCGCGTCATTTAAAACAGAATTTTTCGATTTGCGTTCGCTCTTCTTCCATTGGCGTGAAACCTACCCACGACAATGGTTGGTGAACGCGATGACGATTGTAGTGCCGGTAAAAATTAAAACTGAAAGCACATGTGATTTCTGTGAGTCCAACTGTGCAGCGGCACAGTACGACCAGCGCGGAGGGCCGCATGGCGTAGCGCATGAGTTGAAGCAGACAAAATCGAAGACGGCGCCGCAAGCAGCGTCACCGGGCGCCTTTTTGGATGCGTGAGGAAAAAAAAAACAGCAAAAATTACTCTCTGACGCAACCGAAAGCTGCCTCAAGTGCGTAAAATACAACTTCAATATATACATGTTTGTTTTTAAGCAAAATGGGTCTACCTGCGAGGATTTCTGGTCCTACCAGTATTGACCACATCGCTATTGGGTAGCGCTAGCGGCCATTCTTTCACGATTTTCAGCATCAAATTAAAAGTATAATTCCTTTTTTATGGAACAAAAGCATGCTCGTGGCCGCCGATGTGACGAACGATTTTCTCATTTTCACCACAATCAGAAAATTTCTTCTGAGCGGTAGACTGTCCCTTTAAGACGAAAGCCTCAGATGCCTCATCAAACGCTGAAATTGACCGCCGGCGTCGACCGTCGTCCCGCAGCGTCGGCGTCAACACGAGTGATACAAAAAAATCATCACGTGATGACGTCGCAGCATAACGTCATCAAAACGTCGCAGATTGCAAATGTTTGTTGTGTCACCATGACGTCATCATTACGTCACTGCGACGTCCCACAACGTGGTGTCACATGATGACGTCATCACACGAGGTCATCGCTTGATCACGGAGGCAATGCAAAACCAGGTGACGTGCAGAAAGCTTGCAATGCATCCGATCCTGGAGGCTGTGCAGAACCACATCAGGTGCAGAAAGCTTTCGGAGGGGAATGGGGGGGGGGGGGGGGGGGGAGGATCAGTACATCGACTGACAAGTAAACAAAGATGGTTTTTGCCTTAAGTCGTCTTAGGCGAATGCCCAAAGGATCCTGTGAGTTTTTTGTAAGGGGGAACGCCCAATTCCTAAAAATAGTTCAGTCAGCGTATCTTCTCGCATACTACCAATACTGACCAATGCCCACCAATGGCCGAACGAATTTAGCGCCAACTCTGGGAATGTCAGTGTTATCGCGGAAAAGACGCAGATGGCACCACCATCTCGACGCAGCAGCGCACCGCTATCAGGCGCCAAACGCGGGTTTTCGCACTAACTTGGCCCGATTCAGGGCGGACTTGGGAATACAGCCCTATAAAACTCGGACGGAAATGTTATCAGTTGCAGTATGAATGAAAAAGTTAAGCACTCGTACTTTCCGCAAACTGAACTTTCGTGGGATTCGGTGAGTGGAGGCCGGTGTTCCCGCTCTCGCTCTTCTCGTTTTTTTTTGTCATACGCTTTTCCTTCTTTAAAATGCGAAGCATTTCTTAGCGAACCAAAGACACTTTGACAGTTTCTATCTATCTATCTATCTATCTATCTATCTATCTATCTATCTATCTAGACGCCTACGTCTGGGCGCTCCCGTGGTCGTCTCCTTAGCTTGAAACATACAAAATTTGCATGGGAGGGCATTAGTGTATGAGGAACACGATGAACAAGTCATTACATGAATAGCGTGAGATATTTGTCGCTTACGTCATGAAGCCCTTTCCTTCAGTCACGTGTGGCACATACCCGTATGCCATGTTCCATGGAATGCGGGTATGAGCCACACGTGATTCACAGTTTGTATCAACCCAGGAGCGGCGATAACACACTTTCAAAAAATATTTACGCAATCGTGTTATCGAGCTTATGTCGCAGAAAATGCGGAGCAGGCGTCGGCAGCGTTGTCAGTGAGGGAAATATCAAAGGGACGGAAAGATTGAAAATCACCGTTAGAGCCGCAATCGAACCCAGGCATTCTGCGTGGCAGTCAAGTGTTCATCCACAGGGCTATACGCCAGTGCTTGAAACTGCGTATGAGAAAGACCCTATAACGACGTCATATTGATGCAACGTCAACAGTGGTTGCAGTTTGCGCTATCGGTGTATCTGTCAATGTAATGAACATTACACATTAACTCCCAAGACTCGCCAAGCTATGGTCAAGCATTGATCAACCTTGAGGAATACGGAATCTTATGATGCTCACATCATCTCACCATAGCGCACGTGCAGTTCATTTCGATAAAACTGGCATCTGTACTATAAGGTGAGTGCCGACGTCACGTCACACATCGGGCAACATGATACCCTTTGGGCGTCAGTGTGGTCGACGTGCCTGGTAAGCCCCACGATCAATCCCTTAGCTATGGAAGGAGGACCCTAGGAGACCCCGCCCCCCTTAATTGTTGGTTCATCAAAGAGGTACTTACATTCCTCAAAATGGTTGCTTTCCTCAAATAGTGAAGGCCTTCAGCAAGTGCTCCCCCCCTACCCCATACCACCCAGAAAAATTCTTCGTTACGGGCCTACCGACGATATACCGATAACTACACAAAATGCACAAAGAAGTTGGTTCAACTCGCAACGCCTGACTCAAAGCAATAAAATAAAATTCGGTATAGGCCAATAACTGCCTTCACATGACATCGACTCTCAGAATGAGTGGGATCTACCAAATTTTTTTTCTTTAGCGCTAAAGCATGATATAGCAACGCTTAGCTTGTGCATACAACAGATAGTTCCTTAGATTCTCTCATGGTCGTAGTGCAGTAACAGCGGCGTCACTTAACGTGTTCCACGCGAAGGAGCCAATAGGGAGTGGTGTGTTAGTAGCTGCAAAGCCTTAATCTATCCTTTACATTTACTCCGCTGTTTGACTCTGAGCATTTTCTCAGCCCCCAATTCTAAAGCTGAAAGACCGCAACCGCACTTGTCCAGTAGCGAGAGCGTCCTTAGTGACCAGCCGGAGGCACATCTGCCGACTTCACCGCTGTCGTGGGAAGAGTGTGCGAGTGTTTCGCCGAAAGAATCCATGGCTGTCGGGGACACATTTATCGAAGATCCGCCTGTTTTGTCCGAATCCGCAGGCCGCGGCATGGACGAGGCTATCGATGCGCCGCAGGCAAGTGGTGCCAGCATCGGCGCTTCCGGACGCCTGGCGTGTGGTTCTGCTGACAAAAAATGACACGCAGTCCATTGCGATTTCCAGCGTACGTCATGATTGCCGTGCGGATCGCTACGAGGTGTTTTGCGTGTTCGGGGGACCCGACGCTGATCGGACAGACGGCCTTGGTCTCCGGTTCAATACCCGGACAAAATTATTAGATGCGAAGTATCTTAAGGCCGAGCTCAATCCGGTGGTGGTGGTGTGCGGCGTGACCACCCTTACTACGCAGCGCATACCCTCTCCACACACCTCCTCTCCACTCACCCTCTCCCCTTCCCCTCTCCACTTTCCCTTCCCCTCCCCCTTGCCACTTTCCCTCTCCCCTTCCCCTCTCCACTTTCCCTCTCCCCTTCCTCTCTCCACTTTCCATCTCCCCTCCCCCTCTCCCATACCCCTCTCCCCTCCCCCTTTCCACTCCTCCACTGAAACGCGGGCTAGACATGCCGAAATTCTCTCCTGCGCAACGCCGCGATGACCTCGAGCGCATGCGCGTCCCCTCCCCTTCTCCCTCCTCTCCTACGCTGCCCCCCTCTCGCCCGCCTGTCGACCGCGTTCCCCGCTCGCCCTGTGAGAATTAACGGCGGGGCTAGATGGAAGATACGACGCGCGTAGCGTCCCTCTTCGCGTTGCACGACGCGAGGTCGGTAGCATGCCCAACGAACGCCAACGAAACGCGATCGTGCAAGTGCTCCGGCTTCGCATCGCCTCATGGTCCCCTTTAGCGGGAGATGGTGTAATTTTTTCTCTATTCCTACTTTTTCTTCTGTTTTGTCCTTCTTGTATCATCGTTCTAAAGTCGCATGAATGACAATTCTCTTTTTAGCGATCGTTAACGACCGCATCGCAGTCCTTCCTCATTGAGATGCGGGTAAATCGTAAATATTCACTGTCCATATAGATTACGAGTCTTCGTTCACTTACGTTGCAACATTAATTGTAGTTGGTAGAAAACAAGAACAGGTGAGTTGTGTTTCGCTTAACTAGTGCACGCTTGAAAATATTAAGGCAGCTTCGCAAATAGGGGTGCCAAGCCTGACGGAAGTGCGGAGATGGGCGGCCTTCTTTGTATCTCTTTATTTTTCTCTTTCTATCTTCCTCTCTTTCTTTGTTTTTCTCTCATCTCCCTGTTTTTATATGTCTTTTTTTGTCTTCGTTTATTGTTTATTTCTAGTTCTTTCTTTCTATCTCGTTCTTTTCTTCATCTTTCGTTATCTTTCGTTATATTTCTTTGTCTTTCTATCTTTCTTTCCTATCGTTGTCTCAGTCTCTCTCTCTCTCTCTCTATCTATTCCTCGCTTGCTTCCTCTTTCTTTCTATCTTATCTCTCTATTTTTGATATGCCATGCCCTTCCTTCTTTCCTTCCCCCTCACCCTCACATCTCTCCTCCTCACTTCCCTTTTCCAATCCTTTGCTATACGATGCTATACAAGGCTATGCTATGTTCTGTCAGCGTGCCTGGATATCCGAGTGGTTAAGACGCTCGCCTTTGGATCGTGTGGGTACGCGGGGTTTCGAATCCCGCCGCCTCATGAAGAAGAAATAGACTTTATTGTACAGAATGGGCCGGCAGTTTGGTCTTGATGGCCTCAGGTGACGGCTCGGAGTCCCTGGACTCGGGCGGCATCCTCGGCCTGCCGGACGGCCCAGAGATGTTCGTTCAGCTCTGAGCTTTTCAGGGCCGCCTCCCAGCGGCGGTGGATGAGGATTTTTTTTTCACCAAGATTTTCTTTTTCTTTATATCTTTCTTTCTTTCTGTATCTTTCTCTCTCTCTCTGTACTCGTTCTCTCCTCCCACCTATCAGGGTTATTACAGGTCAAGCCGGAGGAATCGGCGCACGTGTTTTGGGAGCGAAGCAGTAGACGAAGAAGAGGACTGAGAGGAAGAAGAGAACGAAGAGAGCGCGTGCCGATTCATGATGATGATAGCTTCTGTTCGCACTACCCGGGGCAACGAAAAGCTTCAAGAGCTCTGCTCTTAAAACTCTTAAATGCGTATCGTTACTGTACAGATGTTGACTTCAGTAGGGCATGCTTCGAAAACCGCGTTTACGGGAATGCGACAGTAAGGCATCGCATTCCTTAGCGCATCAGGGTAATGATACGAGGCAGCGTTCGAACCTCGTATGTCGCACATTCTCTCGAAGGACCGAGACAAGCCGGAGGCTACTTCCGGCGACAGAGTGCCGCCGGTGAGTGGAGAAGATCGCCCCCCGGCGTCCGTCTCGCATTTCCTCTCAACGTCGACGCGAAAAGCCATTATTTACGAGCACCACGTGAGACGAAGCTCACCCGTCTCGATCTACGCCTTATATGTTCATTCCCTTTTATATTTTATATGTTCATTCGCTTTATATGTTCATCCGGCATTTACAAGATTGCGACGCGCCGGAAATGCGACGCGACACTCCATTTTCGCATTTACGCAATGTGGCTATGTACAGTATAGTGTACTTATAAAACCTGGGATGCAGTGGGCTCCTGACATTGTTTTGTGAGCTAAACTGGCGTTGTATCTCGTTGCATAAACATCTCGCCTTAGCAATGTGCTTTCTTTCATCCACAGTTACCCATACTACCTTAGCAAACTCGTCGTGAATTTCAGAAGTGATGGTGATGACTTGGAACGCGAAATCCATTACGCGTATAGGCCTCCCAAGCTCAGCCAGGGGGCGCTGCGTCGCACGCATTTCGCCGCCTTTCTTGCAGAAACCGGTGGCTTCTCTCCCCGCACCTGCCTTTTGACTGCGCTGTCTCCGCACGTTCACGCACCCTGCACGCGCTGTCCTCTGCTCGCCGTGCACGTGCAGCTTCACGTGTCGCTTGCTCTGAAGGTTTAGAAAGGTCACTGAGATGGAAAAAACGTTTTCACGGTGGGAATCTCACCCGAGGAGGACGGTTGATCGACCACCTTTTCGGGACCGAGCAGGTCGTCAAGGACGATGCTGTTTGTGCGAGTGCTACGTGCGTGCCGATGCTGAACGGGAACATTTCTTTGAAATGCATAGGGAGGTGACTGCGCGAGTTCTGTAATTACGTTACCGGTAAAACGCACATTCGTTGCGGCAGTCGTGTCTACTCGGAACTGTCAGCAAACATGCAGCACGCTTTCGCGTGCGTTTTCTATTGATAACTTTTCGATTTTGCTTGGATGCCAAGTTTGTCGTGCGGCTTTAAATTTATTATGAGCTCAGTGTGAAGAGCATAAATTTACATCTGCCCTGTTGAGTCACTGGCTGCATCGCAACGCGCAGTTTCACTTTTGCCGAGGTTTGCATCGAATGATAACAATGTCGGATCGCAAGTTTATTGTCACCTTGGATTTTTTTAGAGCTCCCTTCGACAGCATAACGATACGCGCAAAAAAAATAATATTTCATGCCCCCTTCGACAATGCATGTTTTTTGCAGAGGCGTGTTTCATTTCGAGGCGTGTTGCAGATGCGTGTTTCATCTAAGTACGCCGTTACTGCATTTCGCTCCCATCGAAATGCAGCTGCCGTATGCGTGAATCGAACCCATGACCACGATCTTAGCAGCGCAACACTTCAGCCTGCTAAGCAATCACGGCGTGTCGTATGCAAGGCCAATATAAACGCTCAGTGCAAACATGCAGCTTAATTCTGTTTACAGGGAGCCGCGACGGGAAATGTACCGCAATCAGCTGAATTAAACACTTAGTACTCACGGTACGTTATTTAAACTGTGGTGTAATAAGCCCACATGCTCCGCTGCTGTCACAGTACAAATGGTTGACTCGGAAAGCCAGCGCGCAATCTAGAAACGTACAGCGGCTGTCTATTTGTTGTAGCTTCGGTTCACAAACGCACTTCCCTTTCAAATGAGCACGATCATAGCGTTTCTCCCCGTTAATAGTTCGTAATACTGTGTACGACAAAAATTGCTTCAAGGTGACAAGACCGCGAAAGCATCGCGGCGAACTGCCATAATCCACTCTTGACGCATCTGCTCCTCGCACTGCTTGCATTGGAAACGGTAGAACTTGACGGGCAGTTTTCGGCCCTTCGTCATTTTTAAACGTTTGTGACAGTTCACAATGCAGCAGGACTGCGTGCCTGCTTTCGAGTACGACGAAGGAACGGCACCCATAGCGTGAAAAATGCGAGATAAAAGCCCCGGGGAGCACGTTCTCCGCGCGCGCAATCGGAAAACCAAGCAAGAGCGACCCGTCCGAGCTAAAGTCCCTAGATTTTTCCCTGAAAAATCTAGGGACTTTAGTCCGAGCTACCGGAGGTTCCCTTCTCTCCGCTGGGGCGGTGGACGGCGCTGCGCAAACTTGAGCGTTGGAGGCCTATAGTGCGCTATATATATTACATGGACGTGCAAAAAAGAATTTGGCGAAGCTTGCACTAAGCCGCGCAAGGCTTGAAACAGCGAAACTGGACGTTTATGAAGTCTAATCTGGTTGCTTCTAGGTTGTTTCTAAGCCTTAGCTAGGTGATGCAGGTTCTAGGTTGCTTCTAGGTTGTTGCTACGCTTTAGCTAGGTGATGCTAGGTTGTTTCTACGTTGATTCACAGCGCAGAGAGGTTCGACGTAAACCACAGACAATCACAGACACGATACGGTTGTCCAAACTACAGAGGCAGAAACTCGCGCTCAAACCAAGCTTTCGCACCCCTCATAGTTCTACGGGCACGTCGTCGTTGGCGTAGGCCTTCCATCGCTTCGGGGTCTTCTCGCAGCCGCCGTTTCCTTTTCCGTTCCCTAGTATTCTTTCGTTGTACGGGGTCTTCGGCTCGCCGCCGTCGCTTCGCAGCCATTTGTTGGGTTAACTGTTGCCTTCTTCAGTCTTAGTGGACCAGTGGTGGGTAGGGGGATTTACCCAAGCTCTGTGGCACATACCCATTTCTTTGCAGCCATTTGTTGGGCTAACTGTTGCCTTCTTCCTTTTTAGGAGACCAATGGTTAGTAGTGGGAATCACCCAATATCTGTGGCACATACCCGTTTATGATGATGATAGTTTCCTGGATCGACTCACAGAGAACGATTTGCTAAACAGCTTCGCCGTTAAAAAAAATGCAGCCAGCTCCCCTTCGTGAAAGCCGTCGAAACAGCGAAGCTATTTTTATAGACCTCGCTAAGCCGACTGGTGTCTACAGCAGAACATGTTTGAAACAAAGTTTCTTGGACCTTGGCTACGTCCTTGCTGCAGGACGTAGTTGCAGTGCGCATTGTTCTCTCCGTCTTTCTCTCCGTCTTTCTCTCTTTATTCTCTCTTTTATCTAACCCCAAGTGTAGGGTAGAAAACCGGACGCTTGTATGGTTGGCCACCGCGACTCTTATCTCCCTGCATTCACACATCTTATCTTTGCATCAAAGTCCTCGCGTTGACTAACTTAGCTTGCCTTGTCATTGTGCTTTCTCTCTCTCTCCTGTCATCGAAGCCTAGCGGTGCCAAATTTCTCAAGTTATTCATTACGCAGCGATTCAACGAAAAACACACGATCCTTGACTTCGTACAATTTTTTTTCAGCTCCTGAAGCCGCATTATGCAAGAACTCTGAGAGCTTGATTTATACGCTTCGTGCGAGTAATACAATTATACAAGACACTGATGCTTACGTTGTGAAGAAGAAAAAACAAAACAAAAACACCGGTTCGTGACCTAGTTAGACCAACGAGACCCTTCCAGCCCCCCATAACTTTGTTTTTCAACGTGGAAATAAGCTCTCAGAATAGCCAAGTTATGCAGTGGATGCCTGCTTCAGTTTCGGCAAAACCGACACTGATACATACGAAAAAAAATTAAAAAATAAAACATTCGACACGAAGCTTACGAAACAGACACCTCATGGACTTTGTTCCTTGCTCGAGAGCCCTAATGGGACTGAGTATCTAATACTGCGGGCATATTGGTCATGGCGTAGGTATAGTGCTAGCTAAGACTGCCTCGCAACCCGTCCGCTAGCTGTCAGTTATATTTCGGTCGTGTCTCAGAACGGCCAATATGCGTTGTCGCATGCCGTACGTAGCGCGTGACGGTGAGTGTGGGAGAAGCACGAGCGATGTCAGCGCTTTCGTTTCTAATAAAACTCCGTGACGTCCCTACGATGGCGCGACGTGATATCGATAGAGACTGCTCGCCGACAGAAGCGACGTCTTCTGAAAGTTCACGCTGAGCAGATGCAACTCAAAAACAGGCAGTTAGTAAGACGTCTAACATCTCCGGGAATTTCATTAAAGATTGTTATCTCTTTCTCTCTCTCTCTGTACTCGTAATGGGCTTAGCGCCTACGCTATGGTGCTGCTAACCTTTGCCGCAGGTTAGACTCCCAGCCGCGGCAGCGGAACTGTGCCGTCGTCGTCGTCGTCGTCGTCGTCCTTGTCATCATCATGATCATCATCAGCAGCAGCCTGACGGCACCGACTGCAGGTCAAAGGCCTCCCCCACGTTTCGCCGATCAACCCGGCTTGCACGGCCACGTTATCCCCGCAAACTTCTTTATATCACCTGCCCACCTAACTATCTGCCTCCCCCTGGCAAGCCTTCCTTGTGTTGGAATCCCCTCTGTTACGCTCAAGAACGCCAAGGTCGGTACTGAAACGCGTATGTATACCTGTGGATTTCTTTTACAGTGACCTCTGTTTACCGGCTAAAACTGTATACCATGCGTCATCAATGGAGGCGAATTGCTAAGAACTCCTTTGTACTTAGATTTAAAGGCGCGTTAAGAAACCACTGGGGGTCAAAATTCACCCAAAGTCCCCTATAAAAGCGTGCCTCATAATCATGTAGTGATTCGGTACGTATAACCGCAAAGTTTATTTGCACTTACAACAGAACCATTGGCCCACTAAGGCGCATTTACAGCAGAACCATCGGTCCACTAAAGCGCTTCGTCATAGCCGTCACCATTACAAAGGACGATTACAGCCAATCAACAAAATTGCACGAGATTAAAGTCGAAACCCTCTCGAAGCAAGACGATGAACTTGGCACGCAGCATGCGATGACTGTAAACAGAATCGCCGTGAAGTGGGAGCGGCCCGCTTCGGGCTAGGAAACTAGCACGACCTATTGGACCTCAATAAAGTTCTTTCATCCATCCATCCATCCATCCATCCATCCATCCATCCATCCATCCATCCATCCATTCATCCATCCATCCATCCATCCATCCATCCATCCACTAATTGTTCGCTTCGGATATATGTCCATATGCATGAAAAAGAAATTCTTCTTTGAGAGATGTCATGCAGATCATGCTCACAATTCATTGACAATTTAGTGTTTGAATAAACTCGCGGGGAATTCATACGTATTGATTTTTTTTGTTGGACGTAAGCGTTCTAGAATTCCCAAGTGATGCCGTGCAGAGAGCGGGATATTCCGAATTATTACCGCGCTCACGTTACTTGCCAGATATCAAGTTTCTTTACTTAAAAAAAATGATTTTCTTCTCACTGATGACCCGATCTGTCACTTGGCAGACAGTTACGCATGTTCGTCGTTAAGGCTTTGAATACTCAAGCTCGCTATCTCCACTTAGTTTAACCTGATAGCTAACTATAGCGTCGGACATGCTGTTTCGCAAATGCGTCACTCTTTATTTTTAAACCGGTGTTTCAACTTGTCGGAATGAGCCTAATTTATCCCATCCACTGTACACGTTCCAGAAGTCGCAGTACACGCGACGGGAATCCATTTGCCTGATTAAACAGATTCCCCGTCTACAAGTGCTGAAACAGCCGCGTTCGCGTCTTGTTACTATGAACGCTGTGGCACCGCTAATTGGTTGTTTCTCTTCGTGATCTGTTGCATATTCCCGTATCTTTGGAGCACCCTCATATCTTCGTCAGAGTTGTGTTAATGAGAGCTAACAGAAAATAATGCCAAGGAAAGTATAGGAGATGTTATGTGTAATAATTGGAATATAAATGTGAAGAACGTAAAGTGGACGAAAAGATTACTTGCCGCCGGCAGGGACCACCGGCGGAAAGTTATCTTTTCGTCCACTTTACTTTCTTCACATTTATATTCCAATTATTACACATAACATCTCCTATACTTTCCTTGGCATCATTGTCTGTTACCTCTCATTAATATTGTGTCTAACAAAGAAAAACGAGCTCTTAAAAGCCATCTTCTTTCCTTCAGAGTTGTGTTAATACGATAGACTAAAACCAGGGGCGTAGCCAGGGAATGTCAAACCGGGCACGTACGTGCCCCTCCCGAAATTTCTGACTGCCATGGGATACAGAGCACAAAGTGACACTCGACCACACTCGCCTGCCTGGTACCCATTAGGATCAAGGACATGCCCCCACCGAAACGAATATTTGGCTACTCCACTGATTCAAACTACCGGATATGGTTTCTAAGGGATCCGAAACCGCGGAATATAAAACAAGACCAAGACATTTCGACAGTAAGGCGGAAAGAGTGACGCCGAGTGCAAGAGGCACGAACGCGAGAGGCAACTCGCCAGGGTGGTCTAGTGGTTACGGTGCGCCACTGCTGACCCGAAAGTCGCGGGGTCGAATCTCGGCCGCGCCGGTCGCATTTCTATTGAGACGAAGTGCTGAAGGCCCGTGTACTTAGCTTTAGGTGCGCTTTATACCATATGGTCAAAATTTCCGGAGCCCTCAATTGCGGCGTCCCCCACAATCGCATCGTGGTATTGGGACGTAAAACCCCAACAATATTATTAACGCGAAAGGCTACAATTGGGAGTGCTGCCTTAAAATCTGTTCTGCATATTCCGCACATTCATGGTCCTCGAAATCGGGCGGCGTGAGGCGTTACATCTCGGAGGCCGTAGTCAAGCCTGGGCCGTGTACTTCAACCATCGTCGGGTTGGTCGTTCGATTGGGCCAATAATTTCGCGCGGTTCCTCGTAGTTAAGAAGGTAAATGACAGTAAGTGCAATAGTTAGACGAGTTAAAATAAAATAAATGAAGGGACGCAGTAAAAAAGAGTACACATATACGCGACGTAGAGCACAGAACAAGGCACTCAAATCGTTCCGTGTTAAAGGTGGTCTGCCTTTCTTTCATTGAAATAAAACATAAATGAAGGAGCTGTCGCTTTTTCTTGGCGACGGCTACTCCTTTCCACATGGTTGTTGGGATAAAAATTAAGAAATAAAAAGAATGTATACACATATATACAGCCCTGCATTAGATGAGTTCAAAAGTTCTTGTTTTCACAAAGGACACATAATGTACACTTACGATGCAGTTCACTCAGTACTAATCACGAATATTAGTGTCTTCAAAAGAAATTGGGGCAGCTATGCACTAGTGGTGCGAAGACCGAGGAAGCAGTGGAGCTGGTGGCGTTGCCCTCCTCCTTTCCCTCCTCCTTACCGTCATTTATCTTTCCCGCCCCTTGGTATACTATACTATACTATACTATACTATACTATACTATACTATACTATACTATACTATACTATACTATACTATACTGTACAAGACTACGCCATGCTTTACCCTCTGACCTCCTCTTTTCCTTCTGCTTACCCTGACTTCCATTTCCCACTCATTGCTGTACATTACTATACATGTACTTGCTCTCTCTTTTTCCTATCTCTTTTATTGTGTCGGTTTGTTTCTATTTCTTTTTCTTTCTTTCTTTCCTTCTTTCTTTCTTTCTTTCTTTCTTTCTTTCTTTCTTTCTTTCTTTCTTTCTTTCTTTCTTTCTTTCTTTCTTTCTTCTTTCTTTCTTCTTTCTTTCTTTCTTTCTTTCTTTCTTTCTTTCTTTCTTTCTTTCTTTCTTTCTTTCTTTCTTTCTTTCTTTCTGTACTCGTTCTCTCCCCTTCTATCCTTTTTCTCTCTTTCTCCCTTTCTTTCTCTCTATTTCTCTCTTGCTCTTTATTTCTACATCTCTCTCTCTCTCTCTCCTCTCTCTGTACTTATACTCTCGTCTATCAGAGTTATTTCATCCAACACCGGAGACATCGGCGCACATGTTCTGGGAACGAGGCAGAAAACGAAGGAGAGTACGAAAAGAGCGCGTGTCGGTTGATGATGATGATAACTTTGTGGTGTTGCCACGCGGCATTACGAAAAGTTTAACAGCTCCGCTGTAAAACGTTAAATCACATTCTTCGATTGATTGATTGATTGATTGATTGATTGATTGATTGATTGATTGATTGATTGATTGATTGATTGATTGATTGATTCATTGATTGATTGAAATAACTTTAATGAGGTCCTGCGGGACGCGCCCTAGCGCGAAGTGGGCGACTCCCACATTGCTCTGTGATTTATCCCTTATGGCCATGGGCCTAGTATTTGCGCTAATGAGAACGTTCGCTCCGAGTCCAGCAAGCGGAGTTCCTGTTCAAGTCACTGTCTATGTGTGATGTGCTTGAGACAGTCGAGCAACAGATGATGTACGTCCTCGTCGTCGGGGCCGCACGGACATGCTGGCGATCGCGCACGCTGAATTCGGAATTTAAATTGCGTTGTGTAAGCAGTTCCGAGTCGTAGGCGATTTTTTTTCCGCCTCCGTGGACGGGAGTTCAAACATGCCCTTTTCCAACAATGGGCGATTTCCTGTCTATTTAGCGTGGCGAAGACGAAGAGCATTATTTCTAGGTGCTCTGTTTCGAGAGAATGTTGACTTACATAAATGTGAACGAGCAGTGAGGCGATGACAATTGAGTAAACACCAATGGATGCCTTCCTAATCCCAGGAAGGATGGAACACATAAAAGGAGAAGGCGGGGAGGTTAACCAGAAACGCTTCCGGTTGGCTACCGTACCCTGGGGGATCGGGGAAGGGGGATAGAAAGACGAGAAATAGAGAGGAGGGAAGAGAGAGATGATACTACAGTACCGTCCACATCTCTCGACGGCCCACAAGGCAGTGAAAGCACTATTGTGCTTTTTGAGAACGACGGGCATGTGCGAACGCCTCTGACTTGCGGTGCAATCCCGCACGCACGCTGCAGCGAATTCATTGCTAATCACAGATTCATGCATATGCATAAGATCCGGCATATATCCATTGTTCTACTTCTCAACGAGTTTTGAGAAACAGTACAAAGCAGGGGTGGGGTGGGGGAGGGGGCATGGTTGAGAGTACCAATCGCAGCAGACTGTCGGGAGCTCGAGTTCCTTCTAGTTTTGCTACGCCTAGAAACATTCTTACCGTTATTCGGAGACTATAGGCGATGCGTATCGGCGCAGCGTCTTATAAGTGCACTGGGCGGAAGGCAGCCCCAGTCTAAATTGGCGAGGTGTGTGAAGGAACATTGCAGTGAAGGAACTTGAGTTCTAAAAGGGAGGAGTGCCGCTTCGTCAAAATATTCACACGCATATTGTTGTACTTAGGAACAATAGGCTTTGGAACGCAGCCAAAGCCCAAGTAATTTCCCGCTACAGAGGATAGTTATTTGGCAGTCTGACAAGAACGTCTCTTGGTGCACGCACGAGCTAGTACGCTGAAAAAGGTCAGGGAAATGGGAACTCCGTGCGACTTAAAATGTACTCTAAGAAAAAAAAAAGAAGAGTATGTGTTCCTCTTTTTCGGTAAGTTCTGACTTGCCACGTATATGAATCTTTTTAAAGAGACGAGTTAACTCCCTTTTGGGTCCAACGACTCTCCGAAGAGAGTACAATGATCTCCAAAGGGAGTTAACGTGTCTCTCTAAAGAGAGTCACATACGTGGCAAGTCGGGACCACAAAATAGAGTCAAAGGACCCTTTTTTTTTTTCGTAGAGTGTGGGGTGTGCTTGTGCTTTATGCACAGGGGATAAAAAAGTGAAGCGTCGTTTCAAAAGATTGAAAGGAAACGCTCCGAAGTAAAATAAAAAAAATCTAAGGATCCCACGCATTGTGGGAATAGATTTCACGCGAAACCTTAAGTCAGCGAGCAGCGGTCTACGCCAGATATTTTGCTTTGAGCCAAGCGTTACGAGGTGGATTGACGTCTTTGTCTAAATTTAGTAGTTGTGCGCTTATCGTGGGCTTACCACGCACGTCGACTACACCGTAGCTTATGGTCCGACGTAACATCGGCACTGACTTTAGAGGAAATACGTCAGTTCTATTGAAACAAGGGACACGCTAGGTGCGATGATGCGTACATTGTAAGTAGAGGTATAGTCGGTGTATTCCTTCGGAGTCGAGCTGACTGTGGCTCCCGAAGTCATAGGTGCACATACGTAGTGTTTATTACATTGTTGTAAAAGGTGATAGCCAACAACAAGTGACGTCGCCCCGAAGTGACACCTGCCTAGGGTCTTTTTCCGAAACAGTTTCAAGGGTTGGCGTGGCTCTGCGGTAGTATACTTGATTGCGACACAGAATGCCTGGGTTCGATTCCGGTTCCAACCATAATATTCTTAGGATTTTCAAGTCATATAGAAAACAGCATTATGCAGGACACGATGAGAGTGAGTTATCTAACATTCGGTGTTGCCCGTACGCTAGTTCTTATTCTTAGTAGGGCGGTTAAGTACAGCGTTTCTATCGTTAATATATAGCTTGAATCTAAATCCGATAGCCAATACCAATACAATATCAACTTTACGAAAGATTAGCCCAGTCTGTGATTTGCAATTTTTTTCAATTGTTCAATAATTCCCTCCTCTATAACAGCCCGCGAGGACTTACAGTGTTGTAAATAAAATAAAAGAAATATGAACGGGTTGTCTAACTGACGGGACAGACTGTCACAATGTAAGTGAATGAATGGACTCACAGGGTAGACTGGTCTGATTAAGACTGACTCGGCTGACTGACCGACCGGGCTGACTACTTCAATGTCTGAATGTACTGACTGCCCTGCTGGACTGGCTGGACTGACCGAACTGATTGTTTTTTGTACTGACGACAGGCGAGAGAGAGAGAGAAAAGTGGTTTAATAAAATGCTGGAGGTGTCAGCCTGGCTATTTGCCTGACATGCTACTCCAGGTACCGGGTGATGATTAAGATATATACATCGATAGACACATAACAACACACACACACACACACACACACACACACACACACACACACACACACACACACACACACACACACACACACACACACACACACACACACACACACACACACACACACACACACACACACACACACACACACACACACACACACACACACACACACACACACACACACACACACACACACACACACACACACAGATTACACTATTTACAAAGTTTCATTAAAGCGCGTGGCCCGCAATAACGTCAACAGTACTTTCGTGGCGCGTAACGCACAGGTGGTGCTTTGACATGGGCCGAGAATATGCCGCAGTTCTCAGCTCGGGTCCCGTTGAAGGTGTAATGCCGTCTTCAGAGACTGCCTCTCTGATGCGTGTCGCCTGCAGTCGCACAGAACATGTTGCAGGTTTTCTGAGGCGTTGCATTGAATGCATATTGGCGAGTCAGACGACACGAAATAAGCAGGCAGTGCACCTTCTTTATGACCAAGTTAGCCTCTCACTGGCGAAAACGATCGATTATTATTAAATGCGAAGCATTTCTTAGGGAACCTCAGGCACTTTGGCGGTTTCTATCTATCTATCTATCTATCTATCTATCTATCTATCTATCTATCTATCTATCTATCTATCTATCTATCTATCTATCTATCTATCTATCTATCCGCCTACGTCTGGGCGCTCTCCTGGTCGTCTCCATAACTTGTAATATACCAAAATAAGCATAGCAGGGGATCAGTGTATGACGAACACGATTCACTGGTCATAACATGAATAACACAAAATACCTGTCGCGTGCGTCATGAAACCCTTTCTCTCAGTCACGTGTGGCACATACCCGTAAACCAGAGTTAATGTTATGCGGGTATGTGCCACAGGTGAGACGGAGTCTCAACCAACACAGTAACCGCGAACACAGACATTGACATGGAAGAACAGTGATAATTATAATAATTGTTGGGGTTTTATGTCCGAAAACCACGATATGATATGAGAGAAGCCGTACCGAAGGGCTCCTGAAATTTTGACCATCGGATATTCTTTAACTTGTACCAGATCGCACAGAACACGGGCATCTAACATTTTGCCTCCATCGAAATGCCGGGATTGAACCCGCGACCTTCGGGTCAGCAGCCGAGTATCTTAACCGCTACACCACCGCGGCGGACGCAAGGAAAGTGAGGAAACAGAAGGCAGAACACCCCTGGAAGACGCTAAACTGCCATCCACTCGTCCACGTGGTCCGCAATGTGGACCACGTGGATTACGCAAAAACCGGTGTCAATGCTTACTACAATATGTCTGCTGAGAGAACCAGACCTCTCAACATTACCGGTGACTTCAACACAAGACCCAACAACGCTTGTTCCTTATACTGCGTGAAAGACGGATTGGATGTGGAGAGGGCATCAAAAGACCTCGCTACCATATCCACGACAGGAGGCATCATTGATCATTTCATCGTAAGAGGCATCCAGGATTTCCACCACCTGCACTATACCTCGCACTTCACTACACTAGCCTCCTCATAACCGCGATCACGAACGGATCCGATTAACAAGTCCGGTCCAGCTGCTGGTGCTCACTGATCACGGTGATGATGACCTTGCTCAGGAACTGTCAAGAACCCCTTCTACACATACACACGGGTTGGTGAAACGTTCGCGCGTTCTTCATCATAACGGACAAATATAAGCATAACTGTAACTGTGACTGTAACGTACGTGCAGTGTGCCTGTGCGTGCCGCTCGGATGAGTAAACTTTCTGGTAGGTAAACTTTCCTGAATGAAGCTTAGTTGCGAGTAACGCCGGTCCTGTTCATTTGTGTTCCCTCTTTGTCCTGTTCGGATTCGCGCTATCCAGTATTCAAGAATATGAGCACTACATGTCAGCTTAGCGCGTGTGGTGTTGGTAACACCTATGCTGCTGTTTCTATCGTTACGTAACTGTAAACAACTGGTTATATAATAGATATGCGACTCTCCAACATATGAGTGTGCGTATACCACTTCCATATTTCTCTAGCGTCACTCCGTAATGTTTCGCTCAATGGGAAAAATTACGCCACAGTCACCATCCCGCGCATGCTTCGCACAACGTTGATTCCCACGGTACGTGGGATCTGCCGAATTTTTTATTGAAACTCAAGTAAACGTACACCCACGACACAGAACACGGATCAACAAGCGACACGAACTTCTTGCTGAGAGCGAAGCCGCCATTGTTCTGCTTAGGCAAATGCGATGGCTGTGCTTTACGTTTCCCGAAAGGCCACACTAAGAATGTCCCAAAGTTAATGGCTTGACGACAGCAAGCAAACGATCAAACGATTCACGACTCGTACACAGCAGGAGCCGACGAGCTTCGCAAGTTCAAGAATCATTTCTCGGCATTCTCGAGTGTCGTGTTGCGAGTCATTAAAGACAGAAAATATGCGCGCCGCCTTCTCTCCCCCACTTCTCCTCTCTTTCTCTCTCTCTCTCTCTCTCTCACAAACACACACACACATACACACACACACACACACACACACACACACACACACACACACACACACACACACACACACACACACACACACACACACACACACACACACACACACACACACAACACACACACACACACACACAAACAAACACAAACAAACAAACAAACAAATAAACACACACACACAAACAAACACACACACTAACGCACACGCATTTGCGCAATTGCATGCGCGCGTTCACGCGCACCGACGAGCGCGGCACGTGGCGGGGCCGCTTGCGCGAGGCATGACAGATGATTCTCACACAGAGCTGAAAATTACGGGAACGCGATTTGTTGGGAAACCACGCGTGCGCTCGCATGCAGAGTAGCACGGCGTAAACTCACTGCGCTGGAACCCATTCGCGTTCGTCCTTTCGTCCGGGTGAGAGAATAACGCAAAGAGTATAAGCACGGGAAGGCACTGTTGTTAGTTGAGCGCATTGCCGAAGAAAGAACAAAGATTGGAGCGCCAGTGACGCGGCGCAACACGGCCTTACGCTACACTGGTGCAGTGTTTTTTGATTCTATCGTGAAGGAAGGAAGGAAACATAAAAGCAGAAGGCAGGGAGTTTAACCAGAAAAGCTTCTGGTTGGCTACCATATACACTGGGGGATTAGGGAAGGGGAATAGAAACACGAGAGGGAGAGGGAGGGAAAAGTCGCAATATTAATAAGGGCTCCCGCGGACCCGGTTCGCGAAAGTTGTGCTCAACTGAAGCGAAACAAAAATTCATTCTGCGTGAGTGGGAACTTCTTAAACACTTATTTTCACCCTAACAGACGCTTGCTGTGCAAAGCAGTGCGTGAAATCACTGCAGGACCTCAACCAACGGGAAACTCGAAGTAATTGCGCAGTCGCAACGACATCCGCGACTACGCAATAAACATTTTATGTAGATTCTTCCTGTTTTCGTAATAATAAGAAATTGGTTCACATTCAAGGTTCGTAAGAAGCTGCTCGTGAAATTGGAAAAACGACCGAATTTATTACGCAATAAACGTCATGTGCGAATCCATCCTGCTTTCTCGTAATAAGGAATTTGTTCCGATTGAAAATTATTGAGGAGTTGGGTCGTGAAATTGGAATAGTACTTAGTGTGAGCCCCTTCAAGTTCTGCTCCTTCCTCCGTTCAAGTCGGTGAGGCAATGTCAAAACGGGCTTGGCATCGAGTCTGTTGGGGAAATAATAATGACTGTTGAGTGCCCCGCATTCGTTATGCCATTATTAAACGTAGCGCAAAACAACACGGACAAAGTAAAGTGGCAACATACACAGCGCAGACTATCAACTGAAATTTATTGAAGAACATTCACACATATATACACAAGGAGCAAGACATTCGTTAGCAGCGAGCACTGCCCATCAAGAACTATGGACTTATTGGACTTCAGTCTGTGTTATTTAGTTTTAGATGCGAAGTATCTTAAGGCGGAGCTCAATCCGGTGGTGGTGGTGTGCAGCGTGACCACCCTTACTGCGCATGCGCATACCCTCTCCACACACCTCCTCTCCACTCACCCTCTCCCCTTCCCCTCCCCACTTTCTCTCTCCCCTCCCACTCTCCCACACCCCTCTCCACTCTTCCTCTCCCCTTCCCCTCTCCACTTTCCCTCTCCCCTACCCCTTTCCACTCTTCCTCTGAAACGCGGGCTAGACATGCCGAAATTCTCTCCTGCGCAACGCCGCGATGAGCTCGAGCGCATGCGCGTCCCCTCACCTTCTCCCTCCTCTCCTACGCTGCCCCCCTCTCGCCCGCCTGTCGACCGCGTTCCCCGCTCGCCCTGTGAGAATTAACGGCCAGGCTAGATGGAAGATACGACGCGCGTAGCGTCCCTCTTCGCGTTCCACGACGCGAGGTCGGTAGCATGCCCAACGAACGCCAACGGAACGCGATCGTGCAAGTGCTCCGGCTTCGCATCGCCTCATGGTCCCTTTTAGCGGGAGATGGTGTAATTTTCTTTTCTATCCTCTTTTCTTTCCTATTTCTTTCCCCCTATCTTCATTTCCTCTGTTTCCCCCTTTCCCAAATGAGCAGGCAGGCGTTGTGCCCCTTTAGGTGGCAGTTGTCAGCCTGTTCCCACCCTATTTCCTCTGTGTCTTCGTGTTTTCTATGTATCCAAATAATAATAATAATAATAATAATAATAATAATAATAATAATAATAATAATAATAATAATAATAATAATAATAATAATAATAATAATAATAATAATAGTACGCGGTGCAAAGCAAACGTTGGGGATTCGCGAACAATTGAGTGGCACAGATACGGGATACAGAAGTTAACCTTAAATAAGAATGAATCATAACAATAGTTAAATGGAGGCAAGATGCTCACTAATGACATGGAATTCTAGAACGTAAAGTAACGCATATAAAACAAAAGCGAGAAACGAAGGTCTATCTCAGCAAAAAGAAATCGCATAAAACTGTTTGCGGAAGTACTCAACGGCTGAGAAAAAACAGTTCTGTCAGTATGCTCAGGCATTGCGGCACTCGTACGAAAGAAGGGTAACAAATAAGAAACGCTGTTTATTGCTGAATTTTTCCTGCGCGAAATTCGGTTATAGACATAATAATAATATTTGCGGAAAAGTCCAGACCGTCTGGCGTTACTGTGGCGTACAACTAGGTCCACATTTTTTTCTTTTTTTTTTTTTGCCGGACGCTCGTGTGATGGACAGCCAGGGAATAACTTGTTTTTCATTGGCCGAGCTTTTGAGCGCTTCATTTATTTTATTTTTTTGCAAACACTGTTACGAACAAAAAGAAAAAAAAGATCGCATATAGTGGTTTTATGTAGTTGTCCGTTGTGGGTGCTGTGATTTGTTTCTTCTACTTCGCGTTTTATGCAAGATCAATAACGTCTGCGAAATGTGGTAAGTTTTTCATACTTCACACATTTTTCTTTGCTTAATTTACCACCCTGTATGAGAAAAAGTGCTGTCCCTGGCCCACACGGATTTAGAAGGGCTCGTGTGGCACGCCGGTGGTTCTCAGTTTTCCAGAGCAGGCCTCCGTGGGCGTGTTCGGGGAGATGCGCAAGTGGTTGCGTTTAACCTGTGTTACAATATAACTAACGAATATTAATGTATGCGTACCATGTTACATTATTCGTATGCCACGCGTAGGTTGTGTAACATACTATTTCGATGAACGGAAGAATGGGTAATTTTTTTCGAGGGGCTTGTTTCTTTGTCAGGCGCGACAAAAATGAGTCGAACAGACAATTAGGCCAGAGTATAAAGCATACGGGGCATTAACTGTCTTTAACTGCAGTGTGGTAATTATGTAGTGTGGACGCGTAATTTGAAGGTTGTGGTTTCGTATCCCACCGACAGAAAAGGTGATTTTTCGTCCACTTTAATTGACTCAACTTACGTCATTACTACCGCACTACAGTCAAAGAGAACTATTAATGGCCCTTATGCTTTCACTGGCCTCGTTGTCTGTAGGATTAATTTGGTTGATGCTATTTCGATGTCACGCATGTGATGTCATTTCTTGTGTTAAATAAATACATGTGAATGAACTAAATTGATCTTGTTTTTCATTCCTTGAACAAAGTGGATTACAGTCACTGCCTCACATTCCAGCATATATGTATTCACGACGTTTTCGATGGCACTCCGAACACCGAAACGTCCTAAGAACCGCAGACATGGATGTATGTCCTGAAAAGTATGCAGATCACAACGCTTGGATTTCAACGTTATACATCGGATAACTACATCGTCTCCGGTTTATTTACAAAGCGAATTTATTTAAAGTAGTTTATATTACACACAGCTGTTAGAGAAATTCTCTCGCTGTTCTTTTTACGTTTCGTTGCACCCAGTGCATGGATTTCCTGCCGCAATGTAATGGAATGTCAAGGGCAACATTTGAGAGGTTTGTTTACTCGGAAAGAAAGCAGCGCACGGAAGCAGCGGCAAAGCAGCGGCAAAGAAAGCACTGCTTTTAAAAATGGAAACGTGAAACAGATCGTGTTTATATTATAGGAGCGGCGGCTGCGAGCGCGCCGACCGTAGAAGAGAACGATGAACGATGGCGCGTTCGCAGCTCGCGTTCAGCGGCCGCCGGCAGACCACCGAAACCAACTTTCTTCCCCTTCTTTTAAAGACGATAGTCTTTCTTGGGGAACTTAAACGTAGAAATTTTGGTCTGTCTGTCTGTTTGTCTGTCTGTCACCAAAGTTGAACCACTTGCCAAAGGGCCAGCCATCTTGAACTGGTGTGCAGGTGCACATTGTCGATCAAAAAGCAAACATTACGCATATCTGAGGCGTAACGTCACCAGGTGAGTATTATGGGTGTGTTCCTTTTATAGAAAATACATAGATACGTAATTCTAAAGACCCTAGTTCCTTTTAATATTTTTTTCTTTTTTCAATCTTTATCCGGCTTTTTAATTATTTAACTCTTTCACTTTTTATTTACATCGCGTTTAGTTCTTCTTTCTTTTGGACGTTTCATAAGGTTTACATTTTCCTTTATAATTGTCAGTGTGGCCAATCCCCCTCGTGGGCATGAGCCAGTCTCCTTCAGGCGACAAACAAACGACCAAGCTGGCAGTTGCTGCCGAGGCTCGGCAGAATAAAGATGGTTGCTGGTCTGTCTTGGTCTCGTCCCTGAGGGGTTTCTGGGCCAACCACAGCCCGAAACCCCACAATATATAAGTCCTGGCAGTGTCCTAGGTACGCACGTGTTTCTTTTTGTTTTTCTTTGTTAGAATATAATAAGGAGATGTTGACACGCGGCACAGGTTACTCCTTCAATCTTGAGTAAATAGAACACACAACATACAAGGGTCAACATCCCAGGCTTGCGCAGGGTTAGAGGGAACGGGGGCAAGTTTGACCACATAGCCCCCCCCCCCCCCCCCACGCACACCTTACTGGTCGAGTTCGAACGAAAACAAGCTCCGAAATGGATGCAAAAATGTAAGTGAAGCGATGACGCGCTTCTCACAAAGGTCTGCTATTGGTCCCCGACTTTCCGGGGGTAACACTGGGAAGCAGATAGTTGTTGGAATGCAGAGCCAGGGGTCCTAGGTCTCCATTATCGTCAAAAAACATGCGTAGCCATAACCATGCACATTAAAAAATGCCGTCCAAGGTGCGACTGAGTAAAGGTATGTTGCAGAATTGGCGCCCCCATTAGATGATTGGGGGAGGGGGGCTTCCCCCTTCGTGCGCACGTCTATGCTCAACATCACACCAACTAGCGTTATCAAAGTAACTCCGGGACATTAGAAAATCTATGGTACACGCAACGTACGAATTTAGTATCGCGTACAAATGTAAATAACGCCAGGACGATGCAAAAAAGGAAAGTGCCTAAACTGAGTGCTATGCCACGTCAAAGAGCAACACAACTTCAAAACGTGTGGGAAGCGACACAGTGATGTCGGATGGGGGTTGTAACGAGCTCTTCGAGGAAATGCGAGGGCCGATGTCGACCAGACGTCGGTGGTAAACGCGGCCGCTTCAATGAATCTTGCAAGAGACGCATGGTCGTTCGGCCGCTTTTCCGACTGCGTCCGGCGGTTGGCTAACGATCCGACATTGTGGCTTGCGGCGACAACTTTTCTAGCTATTTGCGGCGACCGCGGTCGTGGCTGGGACTAATTATCCCGCCCATTCTTTGAAACGACCTCATCAGGCGAGACAGATGAAACAAACAAGCACAAAGAAGAAGATAGAAGAGCAGCAAGAGAGAAGGAATGATGCAGTAAAAAAAAAGCAAGAGTCAGCTTCTTTTATGTTCGCGGTCTCTTCCGCGGAATGATGCACTCGACTCCTATAGGATAACTTGAGTGTCGCTCTTTTGAGTAAACAATGCAAGACAAGTGAACATGTAGAGTTGCGAGTGAACGCATTTCACATTTAAAAAAAAAATAGAGTGAGAGAGATATGAGAAAGCTGGTGCACGCTCTTACCAATGAAGTGAAACAGGGAAGTCTAAAATTAGGGAGAAAAGAAAAAGGAAGAGTGCCAAGGAGAGATGGGGAGACGGGGTTCAATTTTTCCACTTCACTTTCTTTTGATTTCATTGGTTATTTCTCATCACATTCACCCAAGGCGTAAAACACGATCGTTTTCGAACTTCGTCCTCGATGAGCGTTTTTTAGAATGCTATTACTAACGTTTGCCTTCAGGAAAAAGAGGGGCAGACTGGCCGAACATTTATCATGAAGCCTGACAGGAAGAGAGATAGAGAACGTTTATTGATGAGTCGCTAGTTAGTGGATGTGGGAGGGTCCCTTATTCCAAGAACCATCTGGCCTGGACCACGCGTGGGGCCCGGGCGACGAGTTGGCGCTTGTCGACCAGGTCCGGCTTGAAGGGATGCTTAAAATAGAGACGACGCGTCCACGTTATCGATGGGATTAGGGTCATACAGGAGCTGCACGAAATCAAGTAAAAGGCATAGCTACGAAATCGGTTCCCAACGCCGTGATTCGTAACGCTGTTTCATAATTGAAATCGCGATTGATGTACAGTTCTAGCCATCATTATTACCGTGGGATGAACGAAGCCATAATCACTCACGAAACGCAAAAATAAATAAATGAAAGGCGTAATAATGAACAGCACTGCAAAAAGCATCGCCACATTGTCGTTGCCTCGGAGATTACCGTGGGGAGCGCAGCGTCGTGACCAAACTGTCGTAAAGTTCCAACGAAAGCTGCTCACCCGTAAACTCTTGATGTAAACCCCTCCTCATAATTGTAAAGTTAACTAACCTAACGAGCGAAGCAGCCCGGTAAAATAGTAGCGGCGTAGTCAACTTTGCAATTAGCGCGTAAGAGCGCACTTTCCTCGCTTTATGACGTGGACAATATAGAAAAGGCTATCGCGATGAAGCGAACTCCGGTAATGTGCTTCTAGCACTCTGTCTTTATTTGAACCGTGAAACAGCGCCTGTATTAGTTCGGTAGTTGTGTGAGGCTGAGAAGAGCACTCGGTAATTAGGGAATGTGTAATAATGCACGCATCAGAAGGCGACCACCGTGTCCTGAAAGCCGAACTCGTTATTCCAGAGAAAAGCCACAAAACGCTATGCCCACAAAGCCACCGCGGCGGAGTACTTAGAGTGAGCTATTAATATTCCTCTGTAAGCCCTTATAATGGATCAGGGAATTGAATCTAGCGAGGAGGTGGCTGATACGTTTGATGCCGCCGCTCGTAACCTATGATAACTTTGGTCATTGGCTTCTTGCGTGCAGTTGCATCTATCTATCTATCTATCTATCTATCTATCTATCTATCTATCTATCTATCTATCTATCTATCTATCTATCTATCTATCTATCTATCTATCTATCTATCTATCTATCTATCTATCTATCTATCTATCTATCTATCTATCTATCTATCTATCTATCTATCTATCTATCTATCTATCTATCTATCTATCTATCTATCTATCTATCTATCTATCTATCTATCTATCTATCTATCTATCTATCTATCTATCTATCTATCTATCTATCTATCTATCTATCTATCTATCTATCTATCTATCTATCTATCTAGCCGCCTACGTCTGGGTACTCTCGTGATCGCCTCGTTAAAGGGACACTAAAGGCAAATAACAATTTATGTCAGAGTGAAAGCTCAATGTATGACAACTTCTAAAACGGCAATATTATCGACAGCAGTGCCCTACTTACCGAGAAATTAAGCTAAATGTATAACATGATGAGCGCCACAAGTGGGACATTTTCGAAGTGATCCCGATGACGTATGAGAGTCTGCCTACAATAAATCACTAGTAATCAAACTAGCAGCAATAAAAAAAAGAACCTTCCGTGCGTCAAAAGACGTAATAAAATGCTGTTTGTTCATTTCCGTTTGATTCATAGAAAAAAAAACCTCTGTGGCGTTGCCATGGGGAACGGCGCGCGTTATTCAAAGGTTCCGTTTTCGCCGAACTGCGCTTCGCTCACGCGGTCGCGTCTCAGTGTTAGTTTCGGGATCGCGTACTGCCGCGTGTGTTTTGCGCGCTCGTTAAAGTCGCTCTGACAGAAAGTTCGACAAAATGCCGCATGCAACGACGCCGGCACTACGAGCCCTCAGCAGCATACCTCGTTCATCAGGGCTCAAGTCGCTGAATTGGAGCCCAGCGTCGCGAGCCAATGTCTCGTTGTCAAGTTCTCCGTCCACATCCATTGCGGCGATTGCGGCAAGCTTCGATGGCTTCGATGGCCGTTGTTGCTGCTGTGGGTCCCGCTACTTTCGCTCTTGTCAAGTTCTCCGTCCACATCCATTGCGGCGATTGCGGGAAGCTTCGATGGCTTCGATGCCCGTTGTTGCTGCTGTGGGTCCCGCTACTTTCGCTCTTCTGCTACTAGTGTCGGCGGCCGCGCAGCAAAGGCGGGCAACGTTGGGCACGGCAGCAGTGACGTATGAAAGTCGGATTTCAGGCGGGTGATTTGAAGTGCGCTAACGCAATGCGGCCCACTAAAAGGTGGTTTTATTTGAAAATAAGCACTTCCTTGGAATAAAAGTAGCACTACAAGGTTTCTGGACCGCTATTTCAACAATCGACGGCGACATAATATTTGCCTTTAGTGTCCCTTTAACTTAGTGTATTGCAAAATTGGCACGGGAGGGTCAGAGGATTTGACAAAAATGACTGTTTGGTCAGCACTTGACTAACGTGAAAATCCTGACGCATACGTCGTCAAACCCTTTCCTTCAGAAACGTGTGGCACATACCCGTTTACCACGGGCCGCAGTGGGTGGGTATGCGCCACAGGTGATTGACAGTTTATATCTACCGAGGAATGGCGAGAGCAGACATTGGTAATATAAAGGCGAGAGCGTTAAGAAAAAAATTGCACCATCTTCCGCTAAAGGGGACCATGAGGCGATGCGAAGCCGGAGCACTTGCACGATTGCGTTCCGTTGGCGTTCGTTGGGCATGCTACAGACCTCGGACATGCTACCGACCTCGCGTCGTGGAACGCCAAGAGGAACACTACGTGCGTCGTGCCTTCCCTCTAGCCTGGCCGTTAATTCTCACAGGGCGAGCTGGGAACGCGGTCGACAAGCGCGCGAGAGCGGGGAAGCGTAGGAGAGGAGAGAGAGGGGGAGGGGACGCGCATGCGCTGGCGCTGACTGGCGGCGCTGACTGACGCTCCCACGTTTAAATGTACATATATACCCTATAAAGTGGACGGGGGGATGGCCGCCGCGGTAGCTCAGTTGGTAGAGCATCGGACGCGTTATTCGAAGGTCGCAGGTTCAGTCCCTGCCCGCGGCAAGCTATCTTTTCGTCCACTTTTCTTTCTTCCCATTTACCTTACATTTACAACTAAAAAACATCCCCTATACTTTCCTTGGCATTATTGTCTGTTAGTTCTCATTAATACTGTGTATAACAAAGAAAACGAGCCCTTAAGATTAACACTTCTTTCCTTCATATATATATATATATATATATATATATATATATATATTCTTTTAACCGCAAAACCGATACTGCTGTGGCCTCAGATATCGGTCAAGATCCACTTTCGCGGTTGTATTATCCAATTTTGGGGAAAAATGTGATCGTATTAAAAGCACGAAAATGCGTTATTTCCAAGGGATGTCGGCCGGGAATAAAAACAAAAACGTATTATGCAGAATCGTATCAACGAGATCTCAATCAACGAGATTTCACTGTATATATATGTTATAGATTAAACGTTAAGAGAGGTGTTTGCGATGATCACTGTGCAGTGAAGCCAACTGTCTCTAGAACAGAACAAATGCTTATGAATGCTATACAAAGACATATATGTATTATTCCAAATGTATTTCGGGCATTCATTCAATGTGTCAATCCAATCGATTATTAAATGAAATTATTTTGGGAACGATTTCTCAAAAATAAATCGGGATGTAAAGGCTTAAAGGTACGTGAGCTCAATATAAGTAACATTAGTTGACTCACTGGATTCAGAACCGCAGGCACGACAATGCTACATTTTATTTTCACTACCACTTGCCTAGTAAAGTAGGCAAAATACATGCGTCTTTGCAATTACAGCAGACTTGTGATGCACAACTAAAAGAATGAAAATTGAGTGGCATGCTAAACAGACCAAGGTGAACCATTACTGAATCACGAGCAGGTAGCTTCGCACTCAGGTGCCTCGTGAAACAGTATGCTGTGCCAAGACGCTCTGTCGAACAGGGTGGTGACCCGTGGTTTCAGGAGGCGTCACCTGTGGTGTTCAGTGTCTCGGTGAGTTGCATTCAGCAGTACGACGATATCTGTTTTCTTCTGTTCTGCTGATACCCCGTCCACCAAACATTCGCGATTAAATCATTATTCGGAAAATTGCGGAGTATAGTTTCTCCGCATAAAGCACTACTGCCAAAAAATTCAACTACAGCACTTGTCAGATGGGTGCCGCAGTGCCACCGTAGGGCTGCCGAGGGGGGGCCGGGCCCCCCGGGTTCCCCCCCCTGACTTTAATAAGCCCTGGTAGTAGTAGTAGTAGTAGTAGTAGTAGTAGTAGTAGTAGTAGTAGTAGTAGTAGTGGTAGTAGTAGTAGTAGTAGTAGTAGTAGTAGTAGTAGCAGTAGTAGTAGTAGTAGTAGTAGTAGTAGACGTCACGCAGGTCCCGTAATCATAGGGGGAGTAAATAAAATAAATAAATAAATATATAAATAAATAAATAAAGCGCAATGCTGGTGAAGATGACGATGCTCGAAATGATGGCGATGATGATCCTCACGAGCTTACAGCTTCGCTGTCCGACGGCCTTCGCGGTGTGGATTTGGCTGAATGTTTCGTACTTTCTCTCTGCTTCACTTTCTTACTGCCGGTGTCGAGTAGCAAACCGGACACTGGTCTGGTGCACCTGCCTGTCTTTCCCCTCCTTGTTATTCCCTCCCCCAACCCCCCTTACTCGCTAAATTTGGCCTGTTAGAGGCTTGACATCATGTCTGCACTAAAATGAACAAGCAAAAAAAAAAAAAAGCGACTGGAGTTATCGGTCCGTGAAAACTACCAGAAAAAGTAAAAAAGAAAGAAAAGCAAATGACTATTGTTTATCATCGGATTGTCCAGCATCACGTCCCAGCCGTGATTGTTTGCTGCTGCGTGTGGTTAATAGGCTCGCCAGGTGGCTAATAAATATACGTCGGAATTACCTAATCACAATCGGTTAGATGAAATACGGAAAATTAATGGTTACCAGCGTGAAGGTGGCCCCGGGAAGAGTTGTTATCTGTGCTTTGTTCCGAAAAGAAAAAAAATAGGGCTAAGCTCGCACTAAGCCGCGCAAGGCTTGAAAGAGCGAAACTGGACGAAATCTGAAGACTAATCTGGTTTCTTCTAGATTGTTTCTATAGGCCTTAGCTAGGTGAAGCAGGTTGTTTCTAGGTTGCTTATAGGTCTTTTCTAGGCTTTAGCTAGGTGACGTTACGTTGTTTGTACGTTGATTCTCAGCGCAGAGAGATTCGAGTTAAACCACACACAGTCACAGACACGACACGGATGTCCAAACTCCAGAGACAGAACCTCGCGCTGAAACCAAGCGTTTGTACCTCCCAAAAATCTACGGACTGCTTATTCTAGTTATAGCGAGGTAGAACTTGGTTGTAGCGATAGGTTGAACTCCGTAGAACTTGGCTATATCGACTTGGTGTGGCTAGGTTGAACTTGGTATCAGCTAGGTTCGGCAGAGGCTACGCCTAGGTGGTTATTCCGGTAGTACCACCTACCAATTTCTGTGGCACATACCCGTTTACGATAATGATAGTTTTCTGATAGGCCGCACATACCTGTTTGATGACGACGGTTTGCTTCTTTATTTTTAGTGGACCGGTGGTGAGTAGTAGGATTTGCCCAATTTTTGTGGCACATACCCGTTTATGATGATGACAGTTTTCGCGTATGGCGCACGGCACATACCCGCAGGTCACACAAATTACGGCTAGCTTAAACAGGTTCGCTGTTAGCATTACAATGCCCCATAAAATGCAGAATATCTATTGGTAAAGTTATCTTGCTCAGAAGGCAAGGTTTAACCAGCACCGTATAAGGTTGCGCTTTCTCATTTTACGTGAAGAATTAAATAAATTATGTCTGCCTGCACTTGCGTCGTCACCTGTTCTCTCTAATTGGGTGCAGAACTGTCTAATAGAGGCGCCCGTAGTAGGATGACGCGACCTGAAGTTTTGAAAGCATTCAGTATACTTTCAGTGAAAACAAAGCGTACAGCTCACGCTCGCCGCGACGCATAGAATCTTGCTGTTATTACTTTATTGGACACTGATTGCTCGCGACAGGTATTAGGGCTCGCGACGTCTACATAACTCTTTGGCAGCGAACGGCGGGGGCTCATAGACTGAATCTGGGGAAACGCGCCATAAATAACGTTCAGCCCACAATGGCACCGTGTAGGATATTGGATGCTGAGACTTTGATCTTTTTTTTCTTTTTAGCTTTGCTGCTCTCTAAACTCACTTTCCATCTTGCAAGATGACCCCTAGTGACCTCCCAGTTCCTCTTGTACTTGTCCCCTAGATATAAATATCCACCACCCCATCACGCTATCAAGATCCAGAGGTCATTTGTCACCGCTTGAATTCTCCTTGCCGGAGTTATTGCTGCTGGAAGAGAAGACTTACTCGCATTACGAGGAAAGATATCACATTAAGAAGCAGGGGTATCTTCGGTCTGTCTTGTACTGGAGAAACATGTTGAAGGAAAGAAAGGCACATACAATTAAGAGCTGCTTTCTCAAGGAGCACACGTGCGTGTAGTATTACCTTAATTTATGTATCTGTTTGCTTACGAAAGGCTACGCTGCGCACGGGCTCAATATGGAGCACGCGTGCTCATTTTTCTCCATTTACTGATTAAATAAGCTAGCCAAAAATCCACACTGAATCTCCTTTTGGAGTTGCCTAAGAGATGCGTAAACGCAGAGTTCATTTGTGGATTGCGGCCTTCCTCAGAAAACCGTTTTTTAAGCGGCATCGACATTGCGTCTTCTGCATTTCTAGCATTCGTCAGCGTCGGAAACGGCCCCACAGAAGGCGTATCCAGCGACCACCAAAACTCGCGTTTGGCATTAAAATTTCGCGGGATATAAATGTTCCTTATGTGCACAACTCTCCATGTCGGCTTTAAATGTTGTCCCAGAGAGAACTTTTATCCTACCACCATGATATTCAACGAAGCCTTCATAGGAAGTGTTCTTTTACATTTGTTTTTGCACGGTGGGCACAACCGTATTAGTACGATCCAGATATATTCACATTCTGCAACCATGGGTGGGTAGCGCAGTGGCTAAGACAATCACCTCCGGAGAGTGGAGCCTTTTTATCGAAACTCAGTACTGCCAGAAAAAAAATATTTTTATAATTGCCAATTATATGGACAGTCTCGGCTGGTTTTTGCCGCCGCCGCCGTCATGCACCGTATATGTGTAAGTATGTATATATATTTAAAAGTTTCAAAGAAAAATAATTCCCAAGCGCGGAATCTAACCAGACACCTCTCTCTCCGCAGCGCATGGCGCTAACCACTACGCCACAAAGCGCAGATCCTTCATGTAGCTGGCGGCGAGCGTTATATACACACCCTTTACCGCTGGTAGGACTCGGAGACGGCAGGCGCTTATAAGTGTTTCTTCATTACCAGCGAGATGGCGCGAGGAGCGCAACGGGCGCATTTAAATGTCGTCGGCCAGCTCGCTAGCTTCTTCTAATATTTGCGCAGGGAGATTCTTGCCCTTCCGCTGTCTGCTCGCGCGGAAGTTGCTGCCGGGGGGGGGGGGGGGGGGGAATGTTTCTGCAGCCTAGCAGCGCGTCCATCACGGGCCGCTTTTCTTGCTATCGCATTCATTGCTTCGCCCTTGCGGCGAAACTGTGACTTTTTATACATTTATTTCTTTATAGCGATTCCTCGTACACGTTAGAGGGATGGATGGACGGACACTTTTCTCATTAAGATGGCAGAGAGACGCTTACTCATTTCAAAGGTAACAGGCTTCCTGCCTGTCAACGAGACAAAAAGCTTTCTTCTGCGGGCATGCGAATCCGGGAACATAGCTTGGAAAGAACGATATAATGCTACCAAATTGTCACCTGTGTACTCCGTGTTAGGTAAAAAAAAAAAGGAAAAAAAGACAACAGCGAAGCTTTGCACAAAATTTACAAATGACCCAGTAAAATGCATCCACTTTGACTACACAGTAAAGATGGAACGAAAAGTCACGTATATCACCGAAACGGCAGCAACCGTTTCTAGGTAAGGGATTCATTAGCGCATTAGCGAGTGCTCAGGTACGCAAAAGAACTCGGACGATAGACGATGGCATTCATGCAAATACTTAGAATGCTTAGAATGGTGTAAGATCGATCAATCCTTGTTCGAAGACGGTTGGTCACTTTGTATCTACCTAGAGGCGGAATTCAATCTTAACCTAATTTTTCTGGTGCTCGTTTTCTTTCTGCATTCTTTATTCGATCTGAGTACTTTCTAGCCTTGCTTCACGCGAGCCATCAGTCCTCAAAAAGACTAATGACATTTATTAGTCTCTTTGAGGACGTTCAAGTAGCACGTTCACCTGAAAGATTGTAACCAGAAGACTGATGAAAATTAACCGACTCGACAGCGCCTTGAAAAACTGCCCTTTCTGTCGCGGCCGATGGCCACGAAAGAAAGCAAACGTTCGCTACTCTTTTCTGAAGTTTGTTTCACTTTCATTAGACGAATGCAAACTTTCACGCAGCAAACAGGCCAGTCCTCTGCAATCACCGGTCGGCTGGCCTGTAAAGAGCAGCCAGGCACTGAACCCACTGCAACTTACTGTTTCCGCCACCTCACACTGCGTTCCTTCGTTGAGTGGACTCTTTCTTACCAAAGCCGTGCAACGCTGTCGAAACCATACAACTGGCGTTTGCTGAGGATTAGAAGGGATTGAGCTTTACTAACTACTCGGAACTGAAACGCGCTTCGAGTACCGTACGCGCAATTACAGGCATGCAGTAATCCGACAGGACAGATAAAGGGGCGAATACTATTTTCGAGCTGTTCGCGGGTTATTGATTGCTACAGTTGGTGAGCGCCTCGTTTCCCGATAGAACACTCTCGAGACGTACGCGGCGGATGCAACTTCACTCGCACGAAGCACCGAGCAGCCAATATCTTCCTTTGAATTAGTTCAGGGCATGCGATGGAAGATAAGATAAACACTTCCGCACCGAAAACGAACGTTTTTCCGATCGTCAATTATGCATATACTCATACTTACTTTTTCGTCGGGCCTGGCATTTCGAGACGCCAATATGTATTCTTATACTAACAAGAAAACACGTATGGGGAAAAATTTTGCAAGTGGGGCTCTACATGGACGAATGATGGATGGATGGAGATACGAGAGACTGCATTTTCGACGCAAGTTTCGCTGCAGTTCCTACAGCGGAGTGTCGTAACAACTGAGTTCTACGCAGTAAGGGTCTCTAGAATGTGGGTGCGTTTCATCACTGACTCTTGGGTGTCTGTAGAAGTATAAGACGACAGGAAAATATCTAAATCAAGTGACTTTGATAGATAGATAGATAGATAGATAGATAGATAGATAGATAGATAGATAGATAGATAGATAGATAGATAGATAGATAGATAGATAGATAGATAGATAGATAGATAGATAGATAGATAGATAGATAGATAGATAGATAGATAGATAGATAGATAGATAGATAGATAGATAGATAGATAGATAGATGGTCGTAAAGGAAAGGTTGTCTCTAGCGATCCAGATTTTTCCATACTGCACGCTTTTGAGAGGCGGAGCACAGACAAGCCAATTTCTGTAACTACTCGAGCATGTAACGACGAGGACTTTCGTTAGCTTGAGGCAGCGCGTTGTTAAAGCCATCTCTCTAATAGCCTGCTTACTGACATCCACTCAGCTGCCGGAAAGGTTTCTTGTTCCCATCTTGCTACTGAAGTGCTAACAGAGTTACTCCCCCCCCCCCTTTTTTTATTTGTTCCGGCTTTCGTTCAAGTACTTGTGTATTTTCTTCTTACAGCGAAGTTTTGGATGGCTGGATTATTCTGCTTGTTAGCGAATAAAAACGAATGTGCCACAGAAATTGGGCGAATTCCGCAACTCACCACTGGTCCACTAAAAATAAAGGACAGAACACACGGGCTGCAAACACCACTTAAAGGAAAGCTGAAGCTCTAAAAAAAGACTTTGGAGTGTGTAAGGACAGTTTGAGAAAAGCGATGTGCGAGTACTCAAAAGTGAACGCAAATATCACCTTTTTTGGCAAAAAAAAGTGACATAGAGGTTGTGGCCTCAGGGCTTCTTGATATGCTGAGCGAGCGCGGTGACGTCATCCTCGGTGTGCCGCGTTATGTGCAACAGCAGCACTGCTGAAGCGTGGCCTCCTTCGATTAGCTCCGGCAACGGCACGTCACGAGTTAGTCACGGAGGCCACGGTTGAAGGTACGAAAGACGCTTGTTCACGTAGCGCTCGGCTTTTTGTCGTTACTAGCTGCAGAACTGTCAGTTTCGCTATACTTACTTGAGCCTTCGTCACATAAACAGCGGCTCTCGCAGTTCGAATCAGTGAGCGGCGAAAATGTTCCGTGGGAGTGCAGCACGGCTCCGCCAAGGGAACCGAAGCAAGAACTTTTCTTTCGCGTATCCTTAAGCTCCTGCTGCAATAACCGCAGGAAAAATTACGACATTCTCAACAACAATGTCGGTCCTTGCTAACCACGAAGTTTTGTCGAGTTTCTGAAACCTCTCCAGCTTCCGTTTAAGATCGTACACAAAACTCCATTCGCAGGCGGCAAGCCAGACAACTGATGCTGCGAAACGGAGAATGCGGTCAAAAGACGCACGCTGCTCAAGTGACTCCTCGAGATCGTGCACAAAACGCCAAGCGCATGTTTGCACGACCTCTCTCTTAACATGAAGCCACACGAGACGAAGCATGTCGCGGCAAAAAGAGGCATGCTCCTCAAATGTAACACTTTAAAGGAGCTCGCGCTAAATTTAAAAATGACTCTCTGTACAGACATTTCGGATTTAATTGTATGCTGCTCAAGTGGAAACTTTTAATGGAACGTACGCTAAATTCGAAAGGGACTTTCTGGACAGACATTTCGGATTCAAATGCGAAGAGTGACCATCGGGTTGCAACACGAGTAATAATAAAAAGAAATGCCCCCACCTCCCCGAAGGGAATCGTGAGGAAATGCGAATGCATTTCTTGCGCCGAGAGAGGGTACCGTTGCCGTCAGACATTCGCCTTCACCGACTTCTGCCATCGCCTTGAGAGGCGCCCAGCCAGCGAACGGTCGAGAGTGAGGCGCGAGCGGACGGGAGAGTGGGCCGCCAGCGTTCTCGGCTCGGCGTTGGCGTTTCACAGCGGCGTCTCGAGCACACATTTCTGGATGTTCTTGAGAGGCGCCCAGTCAGCGAACGGTCGAGAGTGAGGCGCGAGCGGACGGGAGAGTGGGGCGCAGGGAGGAGAGAGAGCGAACGGCGAGAGAAGGAGTGGCGAAGCACTGCACCTACCCTCTCCTACACTCTCTCGCACCACATGCTCCGGTTGCTAGGGGCGAGGATAAGCGCGCGCGCCCGCTGCTGTTGCTATGGGAGAGGGCGCCGCGGACAACGCCGGAAGCCTCACATAGCCCGACTAAGAAATGCATTCGCATTTAAAACAATCATGTGATGACGTCACCATATGACGTCATCATGACGTCACGCATCAGAATTTGTCACGTCATCATGACGTCATAGGCTGCCGTCACTATCAGGTCCCATGGTGACGTCATCACATGAGATAATAGGTGGGCCGACCCCGGAGGCAAGTGAGGTGCAGAGAACTTGCAACGCTTCCGATCCCGGAGCCAGTGCAAAGCCACGCTACGCGCAGAAAGCTTTCGTGGTCGAGGTTATCAATGAAATCGAATGAGAAGAAAAAGAAAAAGACGACGGCTTTCGCCTTCAAGTCATCTTGGGCGAATATATTAGGGAACCTGGAAGCTTTTTGTATGAATTTTCAATGTTTTTTTCGTTACTTGTTGTTCTTGTTTTTTAGGTAATCATTTTTTTTTCGCTGTAGGACTTATAGAAATGGAGTAGCCGAGGTGATAGCAACCTCAGCCTCTCCACAGCAGACCAGTTCGAACAGATCAGCCCAGAACAGGAAGAAAGAAGGAGCCACGCCAATAAACAAAAGAAAGACTAGTAATCGCGAGCACTTGTACGGCAAAACATAGGAGAATATCAGCGAATTTCAACAATCCTGGTAGGCACTGTCACTATTTGCGGAAAATGATCAAAGGCGGGAACGAGAACCGTTCGTGTCGTACTACATTCCGTAGTTACCAACAACGTCTTCGTTCAGTTCAAAAATGCATACGTCAAATAAACCAACACGCAAGTACCTGCATGGACTGGTCTTAATAATTAATGCCTTATAAAATTACAGCCTCTGCAAGAACTGCGTCAGCATACTGACGCAATATAATGCGTCGAAAAAAGTTGAGAGATTAATGAAGCACACTTAGTAACTAAGAAAACGCCCATATAATAGTTATTGCGAGACAGGTAGCACACGCCGTGAAAGAGAAGACTTAAAAGGGCAAATTAGCCTAATGTGGTTCGAATTTATCCAGGATACGTTCTAAGATTCAGGCGGAAAAAACAACAGCAAAGAAAGCCTTTACCACGCGCAGCACAAGCAACCGTTTCTCGCAAAATGAGGCCATAGAAAAAAAATGATGAAAAGCCATCAGTTCTCTTTCTTTTTTTCTTTTCTATAGCGATGGTTGGGGAAGCATTTTTTGTTCAACGTTCCGCCCGAAGTTCACGGCTGAATAGACCCGCATTGTTTCCCAAGAGGCCCCCGTTTTTCGTATTCAAAAGCTACTTCCGGTATAGGCTAACGGGCGTATTTAGGAGGAACTGGAGGAACATTTTTGCAACTGCTTTCCACTGTTCATCATCGTCCACCAATCTACTTTTGTGTCCACCGCAGGACGAACACCCGCTACTAAATATCTCCAATTACAACTTGTTTAGCGGCGCTAGCTGACACCCCTTAAAAAATTTTCAAATTTCATCAACCGCCTTATTCTCGATTTCGCTTTTCTTCCCTGGGCTTCCTGATTCTGCCCCTCAAGTAGACCACGAGTTATACGCCCTACGCGTTACATGGCCTGCACAGCTCAATTTTTTCCCCTCTCTTGATGTCACCTAACATATCGGCTGTTCGGCTGTCTCACCCTGCTCTCTAATCTACGCCGCTGTTCCTGTTTCATAACGCTACGCTTGACATTTTCCCCATGCATATCTAGTTGCGGGATTCTTAATGATTTCTTACGCTTGTTGGTTGGTCGATTCCCAGGTTTCCGCTGCATACGTTAGTACACGTAGATTGCAGTGATCGGGCAATCGTTCTTTTCGTGGGTAGTGGTAAGTTCCTTGCCACGATTTGGCAATGCCTGCTGTCTGTGCTGCCAGCAATATTCTTTTTCTTTCGTAAGTTTCCTTCGTATGGTTAGGGTGACACGGGAATAATTGAACATGGAATTAACCTGTGGTCTTTTATAGTTAGGAATTTGTTTCAAGGGAAGGGAAACTCAGTTGAGGACGGCAGAGGATTAGGATTCGCTATGAAATTAGGAAGTCTGCAGGCGTACCTAGCTAATACGAAATCGGCTAGCGATATGCGGATGTAATTGGAGATACTTGGGAATAAATGGGCCTTTGGGTAGGAGCGGACGTAACTAGGGTAATGATGATGTTGATGATAATTTATAATACGTTTCGTTGCGGACGATATTGCTGACTGGCTACTTATTGTAGGTGGTCTGCTGACGTCAGCACGACGCATCCCTGCGCAGCGTCGTGCAGTTTTGAATAACAAAAAAATTCGGCAGATCCCACGACTTGCGGGAATCAGTTTCATGCGAAGCAATCAGCGAGTACTTGTCTACGCTGCATTTTGCACTTTGAGCCAAGCGTTACGACGTGGATCGACACGTTTTTGTAAGCTTAATAGTTGCGTGCACATCGTGGCTTTACTAGGCACGTCGGCTACACTAGCGTGTAATGGTATGACGTCACGTCAGCGCTCACTTTAGAGCACAGCAAGACGTGAATATTATAGAAACGAACTACACTTTACGGTGCGATGATGTGAATATCTTATGTAACTTTCGTTAGCATATTCCTCCGGGGTCTAGCAATGTTTGAAGATAATTTGCTGAATCATAGGAATAAAAATGTAATGTTTGTTGAACTTGTATGAAAGCGCCGCCAACACTGGAAGCACAATTAACCCGGCATGACGCCTGTATCATATGGAGTACATATGCGATGTTTATTGCTTTGTTATAAAATTTGATAGCCAACACTGCAACTACAATTCACGCCGCACCGACGTTATGCCTGTATAGGGTATTTTACCAAAGCAGTTTCAAGATGTGGCGTGGTTATGTGGTAGAATACCTGACTGCCACGAAGAATGCTTGGGCTCGGTTCCTGCTGGGATCCTTATTTTTATTCTTTGCATTTGTCGGGTCAAGGCTCCCGATGTCGGTTTTTCTTTACGCTCTCGCACTTACATTACCAATGTCTGTTCTCGCCGTTCCTGGGTAGATAAAAACTGTCAATCACCTGTGGCGCATACCCGCTTACCATGGCCCGTGGTATACGGGCACGTGCCACACGTGTCTGGAGGGAAGGATTTGACGACCTACGCGACAGGATTGTCATGTTATTCATGTCATAACCAGACAGTCTGATTCATCGAACCCTCTTACCCTCCCATGCCAACTTTGGTCCACACCAAGCTAAGGAGGCGATCACGAGTGCACCCAGACGTAGGCGGCTAGATAGATAGATAGATAGATAGATGGATGGATAGATAGATAGATAGATAGATAGATAGATAGATAGATAGATAGATAGATAGATAGATAGATAGATAGATAGATAGATAGATAGATAGATAGATAGATAGATAGATAGATAGATAGAAACGCTCAATGTGCATTGGGTTCGCTAAGGAATGCTTCGCATTTAATAACCGCATCGAAAGACAAGAAGGAAAGGAGCCCATAAATAGTGGATTATGCGGAGTTGTCCACCAGCGTGCTGGCAGAAAACTCACAGGGTCCCTTGTGCATTCGCCTGAAACGGCTCGAAGGCGAAAGCCATCTTATTCTTCTTTTTCTTTTTTCTTCTCAGTCGATGTATTAATGCTCCCCTGCCCTCTTCCGAAAGCTTTCTGTACCTAACGGGGTTTTACACTGCCTTCAGGATCGGAAGCATTGCACGCTTTCTGCACCTCACCTGGTGTTTGTACAGCCTCCGTGATCGACCCACCTTTGACGAAGCGACGATGTCATGCGATGACGTCATCACGTGGCGTCACTTGGTGTGACGTAATTGTGCCATGACGATGATTTCATGATGAAGTCGCAGATTTTGGCGATCTCTGACGTCATGATGATTTTTTGCACCGCTCGTGTTGACGGCGACGCCGCCGCCCAGGCCGATTGTCTATTTTCGCGTTTGATGAAGCATCTAATCCTTTCGCCTTAAAAACGAAGGCTTTAAAGACAGGTGCGCTGTCAGTAGTAGCTTCGAGACGACTGACAGAACAGTTCTGCAAAGCATCAAACTTCTTCTTGAAGTGCTTGGTGAAGACAGCAGCCCGTGCGTATCTGGCTTTCTCAGTGCCCAACCGTTTGCAGAATTTAGATGGTCGCGTTAGAAAAACGAGATGAGGGATGGGGAGTACTTCACAACGGTTATCCGATCGAAGCCGGACATCTGCCAACTCAACCATTTCCGGAAACTCTCCTGTGGGATGTCTTTTTTTCTTTTTTGGCAAGACACACGCAAACGGCGAAGTTTTTTCTCGGTAGACGCGTCTCGGCAATGCCATCAACAGCGTTCTTTCTAACCGATGCCGGGAAAGAAGTAAACAAATTTTGTTTACTAAACTCGTTCGGCGTATACAGTTCTTCCTAAAAAGCTTTTAGTGACTTCGCCGATCAGAAACGGTGATTGAGGTGTCCTGTATATATTACAAAAAAAAAAGAAAATGAAAAAGAACCAAACGACAAATTGAATGTCTAGAAAAACTCCGCCACGTATGTTTTGTCGTGCTGTTCACCTCTTTACCACGGTCACTCCAGAAAAGGTTCTACGACTACTTTGCCATGTACACAGCGCATTGAAATTCTGATCTCTGGCCCCGCTGCCGCATAAATTGTCGTGGTTAAGAATGTAGTCACACTTCAGGTCACCGCGTGATAGCCCTCTTTGGGAAAGTAGTTCGACGTGTTCGTCAATACGTTTAAATATGTGTAGCTGTTTGCTAGCCGTGTTGCTAGTCTAGTAGATGGTTTTGTTGAATGTTTAACGACCTTGTGCGTTCCCGGAGACGGTTGCGCGATAACACAAATAGAGGTACGGTCTATGCGCTGGTCTCTGGAGTAACACAGGAAGATGTACTGATGATTCGGTTACAGTATTTCGATGAAAGCGGCAATGCTGCCGATGCCTGTGAAACTTCAGTGGAACGTATACCGCGTACTGTGGTTGCCATGCCAGCAAATATGTTTATTACCTGTCCGTGATGAATTCAGGGTAGCTCATACGAGCAGAGAGCAAAAATAAGTAAAAATGACGTTTGATATGTGACCCCACTTTTTTGTCCTCTCGGGTCGTCTGTTGCAGACAACAGCCATTAGGCTAGGCCTCTGCCAACGCTATAATATATTTCACGCTTAGCCGTCAGTCGCATAATTAGAGTGCTTAGGCTCGTCATTTAATATATATCAGCATCCTCGCAGAGCCTCGGCAAAACGCTCGCTGCGTCTAAAGGATGAATGAAGCACGAACGCAATGTACGTGAAAAAAATATTATGAAGATTATTCAGTAGCTTGCGATCCGGAGACGACGTTAATGGAATGAGCTGTACTCAATTTACTGCCTACGTGAAGGCCATTCGTTCACAGCGCTGAAAAGATACGTGGGTAACCCTGAACTAAAAAAAAATTGAGCCCATTCCTTGCGGATGACGTGAAATGCCGTAAAATTCGACACCATACTGCAACGTCAAAGCTATGCTAACAAAAAGTTAACGAAAAAAAAAAAACGAAAAGGTCTCAGACGGAGTTGGGAGTGAGTGGTCGACCAGGGCATAAATTAATCTGTCGTCACCAGAGACACTGGCAGGACGTCGAAAAGACGATAGCACGGTGTCAGTGTTTAAGCGAAAATTTCGTTATTTCGAGTAATATTTTCGCAGATATTTGTGCTATGACTACTCACACGTCAAGCCGCGACGGGAGACTTTCTTCTCCTCCAAATCGCGATGCTTTGAGCAAGCACTTTGATAATGACAAGACCGGAGAGCAGGGAGATTCGTCCGCGTTTGAAATCACCGCGAAAATTGCCGTTGACGCGAGAGTTCGACGACAGCATATTTTAATATAATCTTCTTTCCGTCCTTTCGAGAATGCTTCACAGCCAACTCGAAACGGCTGTCATATAGGAAGTAATATTTATAGGGGTGTGCGAACAGTGAAATTTCATCTTGAATCCAATTAGAATCGAATAGTGGCGAATACTGGCAAAAAAAAATCACGCCATATCCACGAAGTGAATGATGATTGAGGAGCTGGCTCGGAGAAGACAGGGAAAAGCCGTGAATCTTCCGTACAAGTCCTCTACCATCATATGAAGACGTGACACACGTTGATATATATTCGTATATACGCAATGTTTTATTAATTTACAATTTTGATGAACTATATACACAATTTACAATTATACATACACACATTGATGAAGTATATACAGCCACCGTGGCAAGCGTCAGAACACCAGCAGCGATGGGAGGCTGCTCTGCGCAGCTCGCAACCAGTGTTACAGTGGTCTGAGCCAGAGGGGTCGCCGAAGCACAGAATTGTCCGGCAGCCTAGCGCGGCCCGAGGGCCTATCATCGTCCTCTTTCCACTTCCCCCCACACCCCCGCTCCCTCACATCATTCTTTCATGAATGAATAAAGTTGTTTACCCTGTTACCTATGGGCGCGCTCATATGTCTTTTTAAAAATTTTTTTATTTAGAAATACTGCCAATCTCATATGAGATCGAGACAGGGAAAGGGGGGTTACAGCAACAGGAACAATAAAGAAATGAAATCAATAACAATCGTTCACAAAATAACATAAAGTGATAACTTAAATAGTAATACATAGAAACAGCAACAGATTACCGTAGGTAGTACAACAATACGCAATAAATACATAAATACAAGCATAGTTAAATACACGTTATACAATATAGGGGCTATTCCAATAGAAATATAAGAGATAAGCAGAACACACTAGTGCATAAATTGTTGTGGTCGTAAAATAAGTAAGGTGATAAAGTAACTTAACCGTGCTATGTTAGTAAAGCTTCCTCGATTGTCGTGGAGAACCTGTCTAGTGAGAGTGTGTTAGCAATTGATGGGTCAAGTTCATTCCAGTCTGTTATCGCTCTCGGGAAGAGTAAGCAGTTAGATTGGTGTGTATATTCAGTTAGCGTTTAGGAGTGTTTGTTACGTGTAGGTCTTGCTGTGTTTGTCGAAATGCATGTAGTAGTGTCGATGTTTAGCTGGTTGTGAAGGAGTTGATGCATGAATTTCAATCTCGCTACTTTGGCTCTATTTTCAAGGGTAAGAAGGTAATAGAAGAGCCTCCGTTCCAGTCAGCAGCGGCACTCGTAACCTCCTAACGGCCAACAGGTAGCTAGATTTTTTGCCCCTGTATATGATCGTCCACTGGCCAGAGGGAGCTGCGTTGCTCGCTGTGGGCCGTCTCACGTTGGCTGATATTGGCCGCAAGGGGCAGGCAGAAAACAGACGCTCGCACGCGTCCCCCCTTCTGGCCCGACCACAGTCTGCACACTCATGCACAGGCGGAGAGACGCGCATCGTGTTTGATTTTGTCCCTGGGCCGTCTCAACGTTGCTTTCTTTATCCGCCAGGCTGTACGTTCTGGCGCTGCAGTCACACATGAGAACTAGAATGTAATGTAATGTGCTTGATCGTTATGAGTGCTCTGGGCCCCAAATTCTTCGGGCACCCGTACACAGTAGCATTTAAAGTGCGCGCCGGAACGTTGGGAGTTTCTGAATGAGTGGTGCGCTGCGGCAGTGGCGACTGCAATGCGTGAAGAAAGTTTCACCCGTGAAGCTGCAGCAACGATGGTTTCGTGGGCCAAAGTCGGCACGTTTTACGGCGCTTGTGGCATAGGCGACCGAACTACGAAGTCCATGCCTTCGTTTCGGAAACGAAGTTCTGAAGGGCTTGAGTTTTGCCATGGGGTTTTTTTTTTTTTACTTGCGGAAATGAGATAATCTGCTTTAATGAAAACATGCGCGCCCTTTTGCACCAGGATATCGGTGAAAGTTTTAACGAAAGGCCTGCTGTGACGACGCTAGCGGTGGTTTTAGCCACCCCACCCTAACCAAGTTGCACCATCGGCCTTTGTCGCCTTTTTTTATGTTCGTCCTTTCGAATTATTCGCAACTTCTAATACTAGCTATTCGAAAGTCGTATCGAATTATTCGATGAGGTATTATTCGGTTCGAATTCGAAACTCGAATATTCGCACACGCCTAAATATTTATCTTACATAGTTTCGCGTGAAATCTTCACTCTGGTCTACGTGGTTCCCAAATATGCACTATGCATCGTTTTCATCTTTCTTTCTTTCTTTCTTTCTTTCTTTCTTTCTTTCTTTCTTTCTTTCTTTCTTTCTCTTTCTTTCTTTCTTTCTTTTCTTTCTTTCTTTCTTTCTTTCTTTCTTTCTTTCTTTCTTTCTTTCTTTCTTTCTTTCCTTCTTTCTTTCTTTCTTTCTTTCTTTCTTTCTTTCTATCTTTCTTTGAATACCAGCACAGCTCTTTCAGTTTCTAATGCATGCGCGCGTGGCGTCTACAGCTTGCGATATGAAAATGGGAGGCCATCAATGGGCGTCTGAAGTGTTTACGAAATGTGTCGAGTGGGGAACTAGTGGGATATCACTTGAGCTCCGCTACTTTGCGTGAAGCTTCGATAAGAGGTAGCAAGATTGGACGCCTACCTGACGTTTGCCGACGCAGGTGACACGTACGGCATTAAAGTATCACGCACGTGTGCCTCTCCAAAAAAACGTTGTGCCACTCTGATTCGTTCCTCTGTTTTTTCTTCACTCTTCCTCTCTTTTCGAACTAAAACTCGCGGAAAATTTCCAGCCAGCTACGGTCAGCGTGTTTGAAGGTGACAGCGCGTTTCGTTTCTTTCCTGAGAAAAAGAAGAAAAAAAGGTGATAAAGACGAAGTTTTGCGAGTTCATTTTAGCTCTGTAGGTGCGGGGCACCTTACTTCGTAGGAAGGTGTGAACATTACACGTTCCGGTGAATTCGTGAAGATCAGCCGGAGAGGGTGTTTAAGAAGGAGGAAGAGGGGAAAGGCTCAAGACCCGTTTAGCACTCCCCTGTCAACTAAAGAAATACAAACTAATGTCGTCCCGGGGGCGTTTTCAACTTGCTCAGAGGTCTCAACGAGAAACTCTATGGGTGATGTTCTCAAGAGACCCTCTGACCAAGGCGTTCTTTGCGCACGTGCGAAAGTCAGGTGTTTGGTTTGCGCTCGCGACTCCCGCGAATTTTCTACAGTAACCAAGGTGTGATAAAGGAATGTGAAACAAGAATTGCTATTTTATGTTATGTGATGTTTACGCCACAAGAAGTCACACTCTGTCCTCAGTGACAGGTACTTGTAACTTTCGAAACTTAGAGTAACACCGACATTTTTGAAATTTCTATGTGTTTGTACTTGCAGCCGCAAGTTCGTGTTAACACGTGCAAAAGTCGTCTAGGTAACACAAGTAAGACCGTAAAACATATCGATGATTTGGGCAGTGGCGCGAACATGCGTTCAATGTCAAGTCAACTCGTCATTATGGCATGCTTATGTTTATTACGATATCACGAATAGTTTCACATGCTTAACTATCACGTTAAACATGTTAAAAAACTGGGCGTGCAAACACGAAGACGAGATAGAAGTGAAGACCAGTCTTTTAAAATGACCTACCAGTTACCTAAGCTCTCTCTTATTCTACTCCATCAGGGCTCGGAGGTCCGTAACGAGAACCACGACGGTGTTTCATGGCGTCTCCTTTGGACGCCAATTCATGACACGGCAAAAATTTTCAGAGTTTTGACCAAAGAGAGAATCAATGGCGTGGTAGCCTTCTCTCGTTCCAGGTGACCTGGAGAGAGGGGAGACGCTTCTGTCATTTCCAACGTAGTTGATTGGTCCTAGAGGAGCTGGCGTCATCCCAGAAGTAGATAAACATTGTACGTTGGTGAAGCGGCGACCCAGCGCGCATGCTCCGATGAGTGTGACAGGAAAAGAACAAAGAGAGAGAGAGAGGAGAGAGAGAGAGAGAGAGAGAGAGAGAGAGAGAGAGAGAGAGAGAGAGAGATACCAAGGGTAATAACAATTTCTGGGTTTCCCCAGGTTAAAATTGCGATATAATTATGAGGCATGCCGTAGAGGGGAGGGGGGGGGGGACGCTGGATTAATTTTGACCACCTGCGGTTCGTTGGCGTGTACCCAAATTTAAGCACATGGGTCTTGCATTTCGCTCACATTGAATCAAATAAGAGAAGCAGAAAGACAGGAAAGTAGGCAAAGCCGCTTGCTCGGTTTGCAATCCATCACTCAGCCAGGAGGAAGGGGAGAATAATGCATAGAAAGAAGTTACGTCACGCGCGCGTCATGACCTTCAGCACTTTTTCTTTTCTCTTTTTTCCTCCGAACGCGCGGCTTACTTTCAGTGTGATCGCGAGCGCGCTCGCGGGCACGTGGCGGCCTCTCGCGGCTTCCGCGGAAATTATTCAGCTCACGATGCTCAAATCAGCCAATGGCCGTGAAATTGGGTATATGGCATGGTCGTTTGGGTATATGGAATCAATTGTAGAAAGAAAAGAGAACGATTTCTAGCTGACTTTGAAAATTAATTGTACATTCCCGGCCGCGTGCTGCGCTATAATGTTTAGCTCGCGTGTTCTGAGGAGCCTCGACTCCCGTTCGGCAGCCTTTCGTGACAATGTTGAAGAAGTGTTGCAGGGCCCCTTTTTAAGAATGCGTAGGTCCAGGATATTTCTGTCTCCTGAATGCGCAGGTCCAGGATATTTCTATCTCCGAAAGTGGACTTTCATCAAGAAACCCGCTGCAGTGGTCTAGTGGTTATGACACTCGACTGCTGATCCGAAGGTAGCGGGATCGAATCCCGGCCGCGGCGGGCGCATTTCGATGGAGGCAACATGCTAGAGGCCCGTGTAACTAGATTTAGGTGCACGTTATTGATCCCTATAGGTGGTCGAAATTTCCGGAGCCTTCCACTACGGCGTCCCTCATAATCATGTCGTGGTTTTGGGACGTAAAACATCAACAATTGTTAATATTTCATCAGCGCGGTCTTTTCATGGAAGTAGCCGAACGACATTTAGACGACACGCGCACGCACGCACGCACGCACGCACGCACGCACACACACACACACACACACACACACACAGGCGCGCGCGCGCGGCCGCGTTTGTCCGCACAATGATTGCACACAGCTCCTTTAACAAACATTAAAGAACACCGGCGAACTATAAGCTTTGTGAGTCAATTCCTCGATACTACACAATGAAGACACTTCGGGAAGGGCTTCAAGCTTCAAACACGAGTTCACTGAATCTTACATTGAATATATTTCAGAAATGTTCTGAGAATCTTCGTTGGTTTTACAAAACAGCAAGCTAAACGAGGCAACGTTCAAGACCCGTTTTGTAATATCTTTCGTGTGCTCACATTTCAACAAACAGTAGCACGAAAGCTTTAAAGATTTACGATTACCTTACGAAACGTACAGCCTAAACTTTACCGAGTTCGCAAGTTGCACTACTGTGCACACGCCGTGTTTGCAGTTAGCCCACCTTACAAACAGAGGGGACGCACAACGAACGGCACGCACGATTGAAATCGTGGGCAAGTTAGGTTAGCCACTGAGAGATATGAATAGATTTGTCCTCAATGTTCCCTAAGTTTGCTACCTCTTGTAAGATATAGGCTAGAAATGAAGAAGCGTATATTCTAGCGCTGCCGGGTGGCTATTCTAGCAGAGACTTCCGGAAAAGTTCTTCCCGCATTCTTCTTTTTTTCTTCTTTTTTTTTGCAATTGTCGAGGCACGAGGCAACAATAGAGGGAGAAAAGAGGTCAAGTGCCGACAGACATTTCGTGTTGTGTCTGGTTCCCGACAACATGAAAAAAAAAAAAAAACGCACTAAAGGAAATACGGCGTTCGCGAACTATACATAAGACAGGATACGGGAGCACGGAGAATAGGGAATCGTACGGGATGGGGGAGAGTTAGTTGGGAGAAAATGTCTAAGCCTGGCTTCTTCGCTTCGCACGGGAGATGGCGGATGAGGAGCGAATGGGAAACAGCAAAGGGAAATATTGAGGAAAGCAGAGAGGAGGTCACACAAAGAGAGAGAGAGAGAGAGAGAGAGCGCACAAGAAAGCGGTGGGGCTGCTGGCGACAGTAGCGACGCGTGGCGTGTGGAGAAAGAATCCCTCGCTCGCGTCGGCTGATATGAGAGCAGCGGTCCTCGCTGGTTCCGGCGGAGTTGCTCGAAAGACGACGGATCGTAAACTTCCCGACCGCTCTATTCTCCCGCCGAATACCCACGCCTCGCGCGGTGATAGCTGTCGGCGCCCTCTGAACGCGGTCGCTGTCTTCTTCTCGCCGCTTCACGTTTTGGAGGCATGGCTATCTTGCGCTCCTGTTGCTGCTTTCTTTCCGTGCGCAAGGGAAGCTTCGTGTGCGGAGTCTACACGCTCGTGAGTTGAAGTTCTTAACTTTCCTTTTTTTTTTCTGGAACATTCATGAGTTCCATCCGTAAACGTTTGAAGTCGCCGGTTTTATTACGTGAGTTGCCGGCGGCAAGTTCTCTTTTAGTCCACTTTATATTTCTTCACATTTATATCATAATTACTACAAATAACGTACCCTGTACTTTCCTTGCCTTGATTGTCTGTTGGTTGTCATTAATATCGTGTGTTCCGTTTATAGTTTTACTTTCGCACAGCCTCACGCGCTTTGGCGAAGCCTAGACTAAAAACTAAAATATGGAGTCACACTTTACAAAAGTACGATTCCAATAAAATCTGGGGTTTTTGCATGCCAAAAACCCGATATGATTATGAGGAACGCCGTAGTGAAGGGCTCCGGAAATATCGTCCACCTGGGGTTCTTTAACGTGCACCTAAATATAAGTACACGCGCCTCTTGCATTTCGCCTCCATCAAAATGGGACCGCCGCGGTCGGGTTTGAAGCAGCGACTTTCGGGTCAGCAGCCGATCGCTATAACCACCATGGCGGCAAAACCGTGGTTTTTCAATGATAGATGCTGTAGATGGGGACACTACAAAATAATTTTAAACACATGCGGTTTCTTTAACGTGCACTGAAATGCAAGTGCGGGGTCTATTTGCGTTTCGCTTCATCGAAATGCGGCCTCTGCGGTTGGCCATCGAACCCGAGTCCTCGAGCTTAGGTCAACGTCATCGTCACTAAGCTGCCACGGTGGGTGTCAAACTTCGATTGAATTGCCAGCTTTTTACAACTTAAAGCGATATTTCGGTCAATTTTCATTTCATTTTTATCTAGCGCATAAGAAAGGTCAGTGCCGGTAGAAACGTAGTAATAGTTTGCGACAGACGTGTGAAGCAGATGCGGAAAAGAAACTCGAAAAAGAATCGAGGGCGAATAAGACTGCACCGTTACACAGGGGCAGTGTAATAATTTTCGGTGTTATTCCAGATTGCTCCGCATCGCTACGAATTTATGTGAGAAATAAACTATGCGCTACCACCAACATGAGCCGGCTTTATTAATATTTTTTAGGGCATATACTATCGCTACCATACCTGATAATTTTTCTAATACGGCTCTACCTTGCTAATAGCTTCATCGCTCAGTCAAAGTGCACCTGTTTTCTTGTTTAGAAGGTTAAAAAAAAATGTATTACCCGATTCAGAAAGGGTCTTTCCTTTCAATCAGCAGGCTGCCTTCAATCATGGCGCATCCTACGTACTTTTTTTTTCGGAGTCACAAAAAATAAAAAAAATTCTAAAATAAGATCTTTTTTTTTTCTGAATAGTTGTCCTTAATGTCGTGTGTTCCTGTTTATAGTTTTACATTCCGAGAGCCTGACGCGCTTTTGCGAAGCCTAGACTAGGCTCGCAAGTCGACTTCAGAAACATTACAAAAAATAATATTTTAAAAAAATTTTCAGGCAGCTTTTGGTAACATTTAAAATGGGTCTGAGCTCGAGATAGTGGGAAGTCATCTACGATGAAAAGCAGCGCGAAATACAGCGCCACTGCGACGGAGAAATAACTGAGCGTCCGCCTCCAATGACGGAAGTGCTGGGGTTCAATCCAAATGCCTTCAGGAGCCTACTGGGTTTCCTAATGGATAGATGAGTACTACAATTAGGCACTCCGTTATATATGAGTACTCATCTCGAACGGTGGCCCAAAAAAGTCTGCAAGAGCATCCGGGCAAACTATGCCTCATTACAGCCCTCGCGAAATGCTCGAATATACGTCGTTGCTGTTGGGAGGCAGCCAACTGTTGCCGCTGGGTAGGTAAAATAGGTATGGGTGGGCTTCCGACCCCGGGCTGAAGATACGATTTGTAGCGCAAAACCCTAAAAGAAAGACTATGACGCAGACAGGAGTAGAGAGAGAGAAAGGGCGCTACGTCTTTCTTTCTGGTCCTGTCTGCCCCCTAGTCTTTCTTTTCGAGTTATTCACTATAAGTCATGTTTTGAAAGGGATAATTGAGAACCGCCCGTTTGTAGCACGAAGTCACAAAGAAATCCATTCCTTGCGGCTTCATGCTACAAACGGGTGGTTGTCAATTATCCCTTTCATCGCCCTTCAGCCCCCTTGCGGGATTCCGCAGACCTCATCTACATATCACGTCATTGAGCAAGTACCAATTCGCCCGAGAAAAAGTTATTCACCCACTGCTCGCTAGACCAGTGAAAGGTCGCTCGGTCTGGCAACCATCCCGTGAGAAAAATCGGCGATATGGAACCGCCATTCCTAGAAAAGAATGCCATCTTTGATACTTTATGCACCATTATTGCTCAAAGCGAACCGGCAGAGGTAGGCGGGGTGAAAATAAGCGTCAATGAGAAAGTCAGTGCGCGATCCTCTTGCTGCTTAAACTTAGTGTGCTACAGTCCCTGTTACATAACCAGGTTGCTCCCTGCTTACCTAAAGCTTTCGTTGTCCTGCAGCTAGACCCAAGCAGTGAATTACAGCAACCCTAAAGGGCCCCTCACCACCCCGAGTTCAAAGACGAGGGAGTGGTTTCCTCATCACCTTCGCTACCCTTGCTACAGGCGATATCTCCCCTCGCCACTTATTTCTTAAAAACACGCGTACTATGCCAGCGCTAAGCGTTGATGATTTCGCACTTCTCGGCTACACGCTGTCATCTCCGTTTGCGCAGTCGCAAACACGGAAAATGAAGTGAAATCAGTTGATCGCGCACGATAGTCATGCGAGGCAAGGAAGAAGTGATGGGCGGCTGCATGGAAAAGCAGTGCAGGAGACAATTCACGTCTGATATTTCGCGTATATGGACCGATCGAGAGTGTGTACTATATAGACGTCACGGGAATCACTAATTCTGCGTCACGAAGTGCGCCAGAAAGACGATGAAACACCAGGAGAGAACACGGCGCTTGTTTTTTGTATTTTCAGAGGGTGCAGAGGGGCCCTTTAACGTGATGCCTGATAAACCACGTTTGCGGCGTGTTCCCCTTCCAGTTCTTTCCCACGGGGTCTCACTGTCTTTTTTTTTCTTAATCACCGATGTTCCTTAAATGTGCGAGTTTTACACTTCCCCTAACTTGATTACTTCCAGTTTCATTAATGTAAATATAGAGAACCGACAATTTTATATCATTTAGTGAGAGAGAGGGAGAGAGAATCAGTGATTGAGAGAGAAAGAGAGACGGTAATTTTCTTAGAAAAGCTGAGCGGTCTGGCAGAGTCAAAGTGCAGACCTGTTACCCAGTGTTGGAGAAGATGAACGGGTGAAAAAAGACAAAGTGTTAATTATGCTGACGAAGAAGGCTGGCGAATAACTTTGAACTGCTGAAGACCTTTTCAAGGTCTCATATACAGTCCGCTTTTGTGCAAACATTTCGTGAGAGCCTGTATTACACCGCGTTGACCACGAGGATCAGGACCAAGGTTTCAATGAAGCCGTTTCAAATAAGGTTGATGAATAAATTTCGGCGAAAGCACTGTGAGTGATTGTGTATTCGCGCAGCATATCGCGGGCAGACGCACAAGAGGTGTTCGCCTATACACAGAAACACTGATACATAACAGAGGAGTAGCCAGCGATCTTTCTTGTGTGTATGTGTGTGCGGAGGGGGGGGGGGGGGGAGTGCTCAACCACCCGTTATACATGTTAGTGCGTGTATTTGTGTTTGCATGGGTGCGTGTATATACATGCAAAAGTGAAAAGCATCAGGTGGGGGGGGGGGGGGGGTGGGGAGTTGAATCCCTCTCCCCCTGGCTACGCCAGGGATACATAGAGACTCGTTAGCTGTTCACATGACGGTTACAGTCAGCTGCAAAAAGAGAGAGAAAAAAAGAGAAACTCTTCCAAGGGCCACAGACGCATAATGTTGCTTGAATATTTGATAGCGTTCAGCGTTTCTAAGGCCCGACTACATTTATGAGTCGCGAAGTTTTGGAAAAACTCTGTATAATGGCTGACCCCACTGAATTTACCTATTAAGCAGTAAAGGTCGAGTAGGAAGTTGATTTCACACCTTTACCGCATAAAATGCACGGCAATGTTTGGGAACTGAACCCGCGACCTCGAGCTGGGCATTAAATATGCATTCGCTGTAAGCCACAACGGCCAACGTTGAGAGGTACTTTTCTCGCGGCAACGCGCGCGATCACAAGT